>NW_027519849.1:17500-25012 GCF_043159265.1 Tasmannia lanceolata | reverse complement strand
TGCAAGGCTAGTGCCCAAGGCAAGTGCGCAAGGCTCGTGCCCAAAGCTAGTGCGCAAGGCTTGTGTGCAAGGCTACTGCGATGGGCCAGTGCCCAAGGCTTGTGAGCAAGGCTTGTATGCATGGCTTGTGTGCAAGGCTAGCGTCCAAGGCTTGTGCGCATGGCTTGTGCGCAAGGCTTGTGTCCAAGGCTTTTGTGCAAGGCTCGTGCGCAAGGCTAGTGTGCAAGGCTTGTGCGCATTGGCAGGTAGCCCACCAGCATGCACGATCCAAATGCCACTCACAGCGACAACACGGTGCCAAGCCGGGCATGGTGTGCACTCAAAACCAATCAACGGACAGAGGTCATGCGTCATGGGGGGGATCTAGCAAGGCCATGGGGAAGGTCATGGAGGACCTTGGAAGCAAGCGCAAGACGAGAGCGAATCGAACAAGGGGCCAGGACGGGGCCTTGTGCCCATGGTCTTCGCAAGACAGCGTCCAAGGCACCCGAAAGCCCAAGGGAACCCAAACCCGGCCGACACTTGCAATCGCACATGCTCTCTGCAACACACCATCAATGCCGCCCAACGGGGCCAGCACGAGCAGTCCTCCGCGGTCCCCTGGCCCTGCGCACGTTTGTCTTCGAAACCGAGCATCAATGCCACAGAAAGTGCCGGGGCGCCAGCTGGAGCCATCATCCGCGTTGCCATGGCTCGCTTGGCCTTGGCTTGCCAGGCCCCGACACGAGCAATCGCGCATTTTCTTTGCAACCGACCATCAATGCCGCCCAACGGGGCCAGCACGAGCAGTCATCCGCGGTCCCCTGGCCCTGCGCACGTTTGTCTTTGAAACCGAGCATCAATGCCACAGAAAGTGCCGGGGCGCCAGCTGGAGCCATCATCCGACGTGCCATGGCTCTGGTCCCATGGTCTTCGCAACCGAGCATTCGTGACACCCGCGGGGCCAGGACACCAACCCTTCCGACACGAGCATTCGCGCATGTTCTTTGGCCACACAACGGCGCCAGCACGAGCAAAATCATCCGCGGTGCGGTGGCCTTGCACGGCCTTTTGTCTTTGGAACCAACCATCAGTGCCACGGGAAGTGCCGGAGTCCCGGCATCCGCGGTGCCAAGTCATTGCGCCCTTGGTCTCTGCAGCGGGGCATGCCGGGCACTCCCAACCATTGCAAGCAAGCAAGCAAGCAAGAAAGAAAGTAAGTAAGTAAGTAAGTATTACATATAGGGGCGGGACATGCGGGGAGATCTGCGAAACGTGCATTACGGGGCACACGCGTACCTACCGGGGCATACCGACCCCTATTGGGGCACACGTGTGCATATCGGGGCATACCGGGCCTATCGGGGCACACGCGTACATACCGGGGCATACCGAGCCCTACTGGGGCACACGTGCGCATATCGGGGCGTACCAAGCCTATCGGGGCATACGCATGTATCCCAAGGCATACCGAGTCTATCCGGGCATACGCGTTCATACCGGGGCGTAACGGGCCTATCGGGGCATACTTGGGCATATCCGGGCAAAAAATGCCCAAAACTTGCGCAACCTTGGCAACCGTGGTCCATTCCTCTCTATATGCCTAGCCTTGCCAACCGTGGTCCATTCCTCACTATATGCCATGGCCTTGTGCCCATGGTCTTCCCAAGACAGCGTCCAAGGCCCCCGGAAGGCCAAGGGAGCCCAACCCAGCAATGCCCTGCTATGGCAAGCCAAGGCCAAGCATTCCGGTGCCTATCCGGGCAAAAATGCCATTCCTCTCTATATGCCTAGCCTTGGCAACCGTGGTCCATTCCCCACCATATGCCATGGCCTTGTGCCCATGGTCTTCCCAAGACAGTGTCCAAGGCGCCCGGAAGGCCAAGGGAGCCCAACCCAGCAATGCCCTGCTTTGGCAAGCCAAGGCCAAGCATTCCGGTGCCTAACCTTGGCAACCGTGGTCCTTTCCTCACCATATGCCATGGCCTTGTGCCCATGGTCTTCGCAAGACATCGTCCAAGGCGCCCAAAAGGCCAAGGGAGCCCAACCCAGCAATGCCTTGCTAGGACAAGCCAAGGCCAAGCATTCCGGTGCCTATCCGGGCAAAAACGCCCAAAGCATGCCCATTCCTTAGCCTATCCAGGCAAAAACGCCCAAAATCTGCACATTCTAGTGCCTATCCGGGCAAAAACGCCCACCAGCATGCCACCCTCCTATAGGGTTTGCGCAACCAACCAGCCTAACCACCAGTGGCAACCAAAGGTGCTGTTAGCGACGACTTCTGAAGACGCAACGAGACGCGACGTGTTTGCGCCCAGACGCGACGAGACGATGCGGGATCTGCGCCCAAGAATGCCTAGACCCGTCGACTTGATGCGGGATCAGCTCGCCCAAGCATGCCTAGTGTGCAAGGCCTGTGTGCAAGGCTAGTGTCCAAGGCTAGTGTGCAAGGCTCATGTGGAACGCTAGTGCGCAAGGCTAGTGCCCAAGGCTTGTGTGCCAGGCCCGTGTGCAAGGCTAGTGTCCAGGGCTTGTGTGCATTGCTTGAGTGCAAGGCTTGTGTGCAAGGGTTGTGCGCAAGGCTAGTGTGCGGGGCTTGTGCGCATGGCTAATGTGCACGGCTTGTGTGCATGGCTACCGTGCAAGGCTAGTTTGCATGGCTAGGGTGCAAGGCTCGCATGCGAGGCTAGTGTGCAAGGCTGCGTGCAAGGGAAGCGTGCAGGGCGAGTGTGCGAGGCCACTGTGCACGGCGCCAGCACTAGCGAGCCATCATCCGCGTTGCCATGGCTCGCTTGGCCTTGGCTTGCCAGGCCCCGACACGAGCAATCGCGCATTTTCTTTGCAACCGACCATCAATGCCGCCCAACGGGGCCAGCACGAGCAGTCATCCGCGGTCCCCTGGCCCTGCGCACGTTTGTCTTTGAAACCGAGCATCAATGCCACAGAAAGTGCCGGGGCGCCAGCTGGAGCCATCATCCGACGTGCCATGGCTCGCTTGGCCTTGGCTTGCCGGGCCCCGACACGAGCAATCGCGCATTTTCTTTGCAACCGACCATCAATGCTGCCCAACGGGGCCAGCACGAGCAGTCATCCGCGGTCCCCTGGCCCTGCGCACGTTTGTCTTTGAAACCGAGCATCAATGCCACAGAAAGTGCCGGGGCGCCAGCTGGAGCCATCATCCGACGTGCCATGGCTCTGGTCCCATGGTCTTCGCAACCGAGCATTCGTGACACCCGCGGGGCCAGGACACCAACCCTTCCGACACGAGCATTCGCGCATGTTCTTTGGCCACACAACGGCGCCAGCACGAGCAAAATCATCCGCGGTGCGGTGGCCTTGCACGGCCTTTTGTCTTTGGAACCAACCATCAGTGCCACGGGAAGTGCCGGAGTCCCGGCATCCGCGGTGCCAAGTCATTGCGCCCTTGGTCTCTGCAGCGGGGCATGCCGGGCACTCCCAACCATTGCAAGCAAGCAAGCAAGCAAGAAAGAAAGTAAGTAAGTAAGTAAGTATTACATATAGGGGCGGGACATGCGGGGAGATCTGCGAAACGTGCATTACGGGGCACACGCGTACCTACCGGGGCATACCGACCCCTATTGGGGCACACGTGTGCATATCGGGGCATACCGGGCCTATCGGGGCACACGCGTACATACCGGGGCATACCGAGCCCTACTGGGGCACACGTGCGCATATCGGGGCGTACCAAGCCTATCGGGGCATACGCATGTATCCCAAGGCATACCGAGTCTATCCGGGCATACGCGTTCATACCGGGGCGTAACGGGCCTATCGGGGCATACTTGGGCATATCCGGGCAAAAAATGCCCAAAACTTGCGCAACCTTGGCAACCGTGGTCCATTCCTCTCTATATGCCTAGCCTTGCCAACCGTGGTCCATTCCTCACTATATGCCATGGCCTTGTGCCCATGGTCTTCCCAAGACAGCGTCCAAGGCCCCCGGAAGGCCAAGGGAGCCCAACCCAGCAATGCCCTGCTATGGCAAGCCAAGGCCAAGCATTCCGGTGCCTATCCGGGCAAAAATGCGATTCCTCTCTATATGCCTAGCCTTGGCAACCGTGGTCCATTCCCCACCATATGCCATGGCCTTGTGCCCATGGTCTTCCCAAGACAGTGTCCAAGGCGCCCGGAAGGCCAAGGGAGCCCAACCCAGCAATGCCCTGCTTTGGCAAGCCAAGGCCAAGCATTCCGGTGCCTAACCTTGGCAACCGTGGTCCTTTCCTCACCATATGCCATGGCCTTGTGCCCATGGTCTTCGCAAGACATCGTCCAAGGCGCCCAAAAGGCCAAGGGAGCCCAACCCAGCAATGCCCTGCTAGGGCAAGCCAAGGCCAAGCATTCCGGTGCCTAACCTTGGCAACCGTGGTCCTTTCCTCACCATATGCCATGGCCTTGTGCCCATGGTCTTCGCAAGACATCGTCCAAGGCGCCCAAAAGGCCAAGGGAGCCCAACCCAGCAATGCCTTGCTAGGACAAGCCAAGGCCAAGCATTCCGGTGCCTATCCGGGCAAAAACGCCCAAAGCATGCCCATTCCTTAGCCTATCCAGGCAAAAACGCCCAAAATCTGCACATTCTAGTGCCTATCCGGGCAAAAACGCCCACCAGCATGCCACCCTCCTATAGGGTTTGCGCAACCAACCAGCCTAACCACCAGTGGCAACCAAAGGTGCTGTTAGCGACGACTTCTGAAGACGCAACGAGACGCGACGTGTTTGCGCCCAGACGCGACGAGACGATGCGGGATCTGCGCCCAAGAATGCCTAGACCCGTCGACTTGATGCGGGATCAGCTCGCCCAAGCATGCCTAGTGTGCAAGGCCTGTGTGCAAGGCTAGTGTCCAAGGCTAGTGTGCAAGGCTCATGTGGAACGCTAGTGCGCAAGGCTAGTGCCCAAGGCTTGTGTGCCAGGCCCGTGTGCAAGGCTAGTGTCCAGGGCTTGTGTGCATTGCTTGAGTGCAAGGCTTGTGTGCATTGCTCGAGTGCATGGCTTGTGTGCAAGGGTTGTGCGCAAGGCTAGTGTGCGGGGCTTGTGCGCATGGCTAATGTGCACGGCTTGTGTGCATGGCTACCGTGCAAGGCTAGTTTGCATGGCTAGGGTGCAAGGCTCGCATGCGAGGCTAGTGTGCAAGGCTGCGTGCAAGGGAAGCGTGCAGGGCGAGTGTGCGAGGCCACTGTGCACGGCGCCAGCACTAGCGAGCCATCATCCGCGTTGCCATGGCTCGCTTGGCCTTGGCTTGCCAGGCCCCGACACGAGCAATCGCGCATTTTCTTTGCAACCGACCATCAATGCCGCCCAACGGGGCCAGCACGAGCAGTCATCCGCGGTCCCCTGGCCCTGCGCACGTTTGTCTTTGAAACCGAGCATCAATGCCACAGAAAGTGCCGGGGCGCCAGCTGGAGCCATCATCCGACGTGCCATGGCTCGCTTGGCCTTGGCTTGCCGGGCCCCGACACGAGCAATCGCGCATTTTCTTTGCAACCGACCATCAATGCTGCCCAACGGGGCCAGCACGAGCAGTCATCCGCGGTCCCCTGGCCCTGCGCACGTTTGTCTTTGAAACCGAGCATCAATGCCACAGAAAGTGCCGGGGCGCCAGCTGGAGCCATCATCCGACGTGCCATGGCTCTGGTCCCATGGTCTTCGCAACCGAGCATTCGTGACACCCGCGGGGCCAGGACACCAACCCTTCCGACACGAGCATTCGCGCATGTTCTTTGGCCACACAACGGCGCCAGCACGAGCAAAATCATCCGCGGTGCGGTGGCCTTGCACGGCCTTTTGTCTTTGGAACCAACCATCAGTGCCACGGGAAGTGCCGGAGTCCCGGCATCCGCGGTGCCAAGTCATTGCGCCCTTGGTCTCTGCAGCGGGGCATGCCGGGCACTCCCAACCATTGCAAGCAAGCAAGCAAGCAAGAAAGAAAGTAAGTAAGTAAGTAAGTATTACATATAGGGGCGGGACATGCGGGGAGATCTGCGAAACGTGCATTACGGGGCACACGCGTACCTACCGGGGCATACCGACCCCTATTGGGGCACACGTGTGCATATCGGGGCATACCGGGCCTATCGGGGCACACGCGTACATACCGGGGCATACCGAGCCCTACTGGGGCACACGTGCGCATATCGGGGCGTACCAAGCCTATCGGGGCATACGCATGTATCCCAAGGCATACCGAGTCTATCCGGGCATACGCGTTCATACCGGGGCGTAACGGGCCTATCGGGGCATACTTGGGCATATCCGGGCAAAAAATGCCCAAAACTTGCGCAACCTTGGCAACCGTGGTCCATTCCTCTCTATATGCCTAGCCTTGCCAACCGTGGTCCATTCCTCACTATATGCCATGGCCTTGTGCCCATGGTCTTCCCAAGACAGCGTCCAAGGCCCCCGGAAGGCCAAGGGAGCCCAACCCAGCAATGCCCTGCTATGGCAAGCCAAGGCCAAGCATTCCGGTGCCTATCCGGGCAAAAATGCGATTCCTCTCTATATGCCTAGCCTTGGCAACCGTGGTCCATTCCCCACCATATGCCATGGCCTTGTGCCCATGGTCTTCCCAAGACAGTGTCCAAGGCGCCCGGAAGGCCAAGGGAGCCCAACCCAGCAATGCCCTGCTTTGGCAAGCCAAGGCCAAGCATTCCGGTGCCTAACCTTGGCAACCGTGGTCCTTTCCTCACCATATGCCATGGCCTTGTGCCCATGGTCTTCGCAAGACATCGTCCAAGGCGCCCAAAAGGCCAAGGGAGCCCAACCCAGCAATGCCCTGCTAGGGCAAGCCAAGGCCAAGCATTCCGGTGCCTAACCTTGGCAACCGTGGTCCTTTCCTCACCATATGCCATGGCCTTGTGCCCATGGTCTTCGCAAGACATCGTCCAAGGCGCCCAAAAGGCCAAGGGAGCCCAACCCAGCAATGCCTTGCTAGGACAAGCCAAGGCCAAGCATTCCGGTGCCTATCCGGGCAAAAACGCCCAAAGCATGCCCATTCCTTAGCCTATCCAGGCAAAAACGCCCAAAATCTGCACATTCTAGTGCCTATCCGGGCAAAAACGCCCACCAGCATGCCACCCTCCTATAGGGTTTGCGCAACCAACCAGCCTAACCACCAGTGGCAACCAAAGGTGCTGTTAGCGACGACTTCTGAAGACGCAACGAGACGCGACGTGTTTGCGCCCAGACGCGACGAGACGATGCGGGATCTGCGCCCAAGAATGCCTAGACCCGTCGACTTGATGCGGGATCAGCTCGCCCAAGCATGCCTAGTGTGCAAGGCCTGTGTGCAAGGCTAGTGTCCAAGGCTAGTGTGCAAGGCTCATGTGGAACGCTAGTGCGCAAGGCTAGTGCCCAAGGCTTGTGTGCCAGGCCCGTGTGCAAGGCTAGTGTCCAGGGCTTGTGTGCATTGCTTGAGTGCAAGGCTTGTGTGCATTGCTCGAGTGCATGGCTTGTGTGCAAGGGTTGTGCGCAAGGCTAGTGTGCGGGGCTTGTGCGCATGGCTAATGTGCACGGCT
>NW_027519849.1:2500-7500 GCF_043159265.1 Tasmannia lanceolata | reverse complement strand
TACTCGCCCACCGCCCTCTATATTGCCTAACCTTGGCAACCATGGTCCATTCCCCACTATATGCCATGGCCTTGTGCCCATGGTCTTCACAAGACAGCATCCAAGGCGCCTGAAAGGCCAAGGGAGCCCAACCCAGCAATGCCCAGCCAAGGCCAGGCATTCCAGTGCCTACCCGGGCAAAAACGCCCAAAGCATGCCCCATTCGTTAGCCTATCCAGGCAAAAACGCCCAAAACCAGCCCATTCCAGTGCCTATCCGGGGAAAACGCCCAAAGCATGCCCATTCCTTAGCCTATCCAGGCAAAAACGCCCAAAACCAGCACATTCCAGTGCCTATCCGGGCAAAAACGCCCTAAGCCTGCGCATTCCAGCGCCCCGCAGCATGCCACCCTCCTATAGGGTTTGCGCAACCAACCCGCCTAACCACCAGTGGCAACCAAAGGTGCTGTTAGCGACGACTTCTGAAGACGCAACGAGACGCGACGGGTTTGCGCCCAGACGCGACGAGGCGATGCGGGATCTGCGCCCAACCGTGCCTACACCCGCCGACTTGATGCGGGAGCTGCTGGCCCAAGCATGCCTAGCGTGCAAGGCCTGCGTGCAAGGCTAGTGTGCAAGGCTCGTGGGCAAGGCTAGTGCGCAAGGCTAGTGCCCAAGGTCTGTGTGCAAGGCTAGTGCCCAAGGCTAGTGAGCATGGCCTGTGTGCAAGGCTAGTGTGCAAGGCTTGTATGCAAGGCTAGTGTGCAAGGCTGGTGTGCAAGGCTTGTGGGCAAGGCTGGTGCGCAAGGCTAGTTCCCAAGGGTTGTGTGCAAGGCTAGTGCCCAAGGCAAGTGCGCAAGGCTCGTGCCCAAAGCTAGTGCGCAAGGCTTGTGTGCAAGGCTACTGCGATGGGCCAGTGCCCAAGGCTTGTGAGCAAGGCTTGTATGCATGGCTTGTGTGCAAGGCTAGCGTCCAAGGCTTGTGCGCATGGCTTGTGCGCAAGGCTTGTGTCCAAGGCTTTTGTGCAAGGCTCGTGCGCAAGGCTAGTGTGCAAGGCTTGTGCGCATTGGCAGGTAGCCCACCAGCATGCACGATCCAAATGCCACTCACGCGACAACACGGTGCCAAGCCGGGCATGGTGTGCACTCAAAACCAATCAACGGACAGAGGTCATGCGTCATGGGGGGGATCTAGCAAGGCCATGGGGAAGGTCATGGAGGACCTTGGAAGCAAGCGCAAGACGAGAGCGAATCGAACAAGGGGCCAGGACGGGGCCTTGTGCCCATGGTCTTCGCAAGACAGCGTCCAAGGCACCCGAAAGCCCAAGGGAACCCAAACCCGGCCGACACTTGCAATCGCACATGCTCTCTGCAACACACCATCAATGCCGCCCAACGGGGCCAGCACGAGCAGTCCTCCGCGGTCCCCTGGCCCTGCGCACGTTTGTCTTCGAAACCGAGCATCAATGCCACAGAAAGTGCCGGGGCGCCAGCTGGAGCCATCATCCGCGTTGCCATGGCTCGCTTGGCCTTGGCTTGCCAGGCCCCGACACGAGCAATCGCGCATTTTCTTTGCAACCGACCATCAATGCCGCCCAACGGGGCCAGCACGAGCAGTCATCCGCGGTCCCCTGGCCCTGCGCACGTTTGTCTTTGAAACCGAGCATCAATGCCACAGAAAGTGCCGGGGCGCCAGCTGGAGCCATCATCCGACGTGCCATGGCTCTGGTCCCATGGTCTTCGCAACCGAGCATTCGTGACACCCGCGGGGCCAGGACACCAACCCTTCCGACACGAGCATTCGCGCATGTTCTTTGGCCACACAACGGCGCCAGCACGAGCAAAATCATCCGCGGTGCGGTGGCCTTGCACGGCCTTTTGTCTTTGGAACCAACCATCAGTGCCACGGGAAGTGCCGGAGTCCCGGCATCCGCGGTGCCAAGTCATTGCGCCCTTGGTCTCTGCAGCGGGGCATGCCGGGCACTCCCAACCATTGCAAGCAAGCAAGCAAGCAAGAAAGAAAGTAAGTAAGTAAGTAAGTATTACATATAGGGGCGGGACATGCGGGGAGATCTGCGAAACGTGCATTACGGGGCACACGCGTACCTACCGGGGCATACCGACCCCTATTGGGGCACACGTGTGCATATCGGGGCATACCGGGCCTATCGGGGCACACGCGTACATACCGGGGCATACCGAGCCCTACTGGGGCACACGTGCGCATATCGGGGCGTACCAAGCCTATCGGGGCATACGCATGTATCCCAAGGCATACCGAGTCTATCCGGGCATACGCGTTCATACCGGGGCGTAACGGGCCTATCGGGGCATACTTGGGCATATCCGGGCAAAAAATGCCCAAAACTTGCGCAACCTTGGCAACCGTGGTCCATTCCTCTCTATATGCCTAGCCTTGCCAACCGTGGTCCATTCCTCACTATATGCCATGGCCTTGTGCCCATGGTCTTCCCAAGACAGCGTCCAAGGCCCCCGGAAGGCCAAGGGAGCCCAACCCAGCAATGCCCTGCTATGGCAAGCCAAGGCCAAGCATTCCGGTGCCTATCCGGGCAAAAATGCAATTCCTCTCTATATGCCTAGCCTTGGCAACCGTGGTCCATTCCCCACCATATGCCATGGCCTTGTGCCCATGGTCTTCCCAAGACAGTGTCCAAGGCGCCCGGAAGGCCAAGGGAGCCCAACCCAGCAATGCCCTGCTTTGGCAAGCCAAGGCCAAGCATTCCGGTGCCTAACCTTGGCAACCGTGGTCCTTTCCTCACCATATGCCATGGCCTTGTGCCCATGGTCTTCGCAAGACATCGTCCAAGGCGCCCAAAAGGCCAAGGGAGCCCAACCCAGCAATGCCTTGCTAGGACAAGCCAAGGCCAAGCATTCCGGTGCCTATCCGGGCAAAAACGCCCAAAGCATGCCCATTCCTTAGCCTATCCAGGCAAAAACGCCCAAAATCTGCACATTCTAGTGCCTATCCGGGCAAAAACGCCCACCAGCATGCCACCCTCCTATAGGGTTTGCGCAACCAACCAGCCTAACCACCAGTGGCAACCAAAGGTGCTGTTAGCGACGACTTCTGAAGACGCAACGAGACGCGACGTGTTTGCGCCCAGACGCGACGAGACGATGCGGGATCTGCGCCCAAGAATGCCTAGACCCGTCGACTTGATGCGGGATCAGCTCGCCCAAGCATGCCTAGTGTGCAAGGCCTGTGTGCAAGGCTAGTGTCCAAGGCTAGTGTGCAAGGCTCATGTGGAACGCTAGTGCGCAAGGCTAGTGCCCAAGGCTTGTGTGCCAGGCCCGTGTGCAAGGCTAGTGTCCAGGGCTTGTGTGCATTGCTTGAGTGCAAGGCTTGTGTGCATTGCTCGAGTGCATGGCTTGTGTGCAAGGGTTGTGCGCAAGGCTAGTGTGCGGGGCTTGTGCGCATGGCTAATGTGCACGGCTTGTGTGCATGGCTACCGTGCAAGGCTAGTTTGCATGGCTAGGGTGCAAGGCTCGCATGCGAGGCTAGTGTGCAAGGCTGCGTGCAAGGGAAGCGTGCAGGGCGAGTGTGCGAGGCCACTGTGCACGGCGCCAGCACTAGCGAGCCATCATCCGCGTTGCCATGGCTCGCTTGGCCTTGGCTTGCCAGGCCCCGACACGAGCAATCGCGCATTTTCTTTGCAACCGACCATCAATGCCGCCCAACGGGGCCAGCACGAGCAGTCATCCGCGGTCCCCTGGCCCTGCGCACGTTTGTCTTTGAAACCGAGCATCAATGCCACAGAAAGTGCCGGGGCGCCAGCTGGAGCCATCATCCGACGTGCCATGGCTCGCTTGGCCTTGGCTTGCCGGGCCCCGACACGAGCAATCGCGCATTTTCTTTGCAACCGACCATCAATGCCGCCCAACGGGGCCAGCACGAGCAGTCATCCGCGGTCCCCTGGCACTGCGCACGTTTGTCTTTGAAACCGAGCATCAATGCCACAGAAAGTGCCGGGGCGCCAGCTGGAGCCATCATCCGACGTGCCATGGCTCTGGTCCCATGGTCTTCGCAACCGAGCATTCGTGACACCCGCGGGGCCAGGACACCAACCCTTCCGACACGAGCATTCGCGCATGTTCTTTGGCCACACAACGGCGCCAGCACGAGCAAAATCATCCGCGGTGCGGTGGCCTTGCACGGCCTTTTGTCTTTGGAACCAACCATCAGTGCCACGGGAAGTGCCGGAGTCCCGGCATCCGCGGTGCCAAGTCATTGCGCCCTTGGTCTCTGCAGCGGGGCATGCCGGGCACTCCCAACCATTGCAAGCAAGCAAGCAAGCAAGAAAGAAAGTAAGTAAGTAAGTAAGTATTACATATAGGGGCGGGACATGCGGGGAGATCTGCGAAACGTGCATTACGGGGCACACGCGTACCTACCGGGGCATACCGACCCCTATTGGGGCACACGTGTGCATATCGGGGCATACCGGGCCTATCGGGGCACACGCGTACATACCGGGGCATACCGAGCCCTACTGGGGCACACGTGCGCATATCGGGGCGTACCAAGCCTATCGGGGCATACGCATGTATCCCAAGGCATACCGAGTCTATCCGGGCATACGCGTTCATACCGGGGCGTAACGGGCCTATCGGGGCATACTTGGGCATATCCGGGCAAAAAATGCCCAAAACTTGCGCAACCTTGGCAACCGTGGTCCATTCCTCTCTATATGCCTAGCCTTGCCAACCGTGGTCCATTCCTCACTATATGCCATGGCCTTGTGCCCATGGTCTTCCCAAGACAGCGTCCAAGGCCCCCGGAAGGCCAAGGGAGCCCAACCCAGCAATGCCCTGCTATGGCAAGCCAAGGCCAAGCATTCCGGTGCCTATCCGGGCAAAAATGCGATTCCTCTCTATATGCCTAGCCTTGGCAACCGTGGTCCATTCCCCACCATATGCCATGGCCTTGTGCCCATGGTCTTCCCAAGACAGTGTCCAAGGCGCCCGGAAGGCCAAGGGAGCCCAACCCAGCAATGCCCTGCTT
>NW_027519848.1:15000-22500 GCF_043159265.1 Tasmannia lanceolata | reverse complement strand
CTTGTTCCAATTCATTGGTTTAATCCAGTATAAATCTAAGAATAAGACGGGATCGTCTTCTTGACAAACATGAATAGATAGATTCTATCTATTTTTTTTTAATCTTTTTAATAAGATAAGAAAAAGATAAGAAAAAAAATGTTTTTTTATCCCTCGATCCTCGAGGGAAGATCTTTCTTTAATGAAAAGTTTTCTATTTTCTATTTAGAATTGATTGGTCATACCTGTATTGCAATAATACAATAATATGAATGACTCGCTATTCACTCGGTTTCTGGGTCATAATCATAAGATTATGTAGGAGAGATGGCCGAGTGGTTCAAGGCGTAGCATTGGAACTGCTATGTAGGCTTTTGTTTACCGAGGGTTCGAATCCCTCTCTCTCCGTACCTTCACCTAATTCACCAACGGTACCGACTACAATGTATCAAATCAAATAACAATTGATACGAGTATTCCAATCGTACTTTATTTGATATAGATTCTCTATTCCTAATTGCTGTGGTATGGAAAATACCGGAACGGAAAGAATGGACAAGGAATAAAAATCTCACCGCTGATCCATTTGTAATACGTGAATGGGAGAAAAATCCGGATCAAACCTCTTAGATCTATTTACTTCGGCGAAAGAAAAAAAAGGGGCTTGTCCAAAGCTTTGTTATTTTAGTTAGGTTCAAGTCTGACGGGAATAATATTCTACGACTAGCAACTCATTGATTTTCAAACCGATCCACTTAATATCTATTATTTGATTTACTAATCCTTTATATTGGGATGAATAAAGACTCAAATGTTTTGCCAACTCCTCGTGGGGGGATGAATCCATATAATTTTGAATCAGAGCTCTGGATCTTTGTTCATCCCTCATAGTAATAATATCTTGGGGTTTGCAGCGATAACTTGGGATATCTACTATACGGCCATTAACTAAAATATGTCTATGATTAACTAATTGCCTGGCTCCCGGAATGGTCGAAGCCATACCCAATCGAAAAAGGATGTTATCCAAACGCATCTCAAGTAGTTGTAGTAAAACCTGACCTGTTGACCCTTTGGCTTTCCCAGCAATACGAACATATCTAAGTAATTGTTGCTCTGTCAGACCATAATGAAAACGCAATTTTTGTTTTTCTTCTAGACGAATACGATATTGAGATCTTTTCCCGGAACGCGATTGGTTTCTAAGATCACTTCCGGATCTAGGTCTTTTCCTAGTGAGTCCCGGTAAAGCCCCTAGACGGCGTATTTTTTTGAAACGAGGCCCTCGGTAACGAGACATAAAGACTCCTTAATTTTATTGAAATTTCATTTTACAGAATAAACCTAAATTAATACTGAACTAAACGATAAACGAAGCTAAATCCACTGAAGTACTACAAAGAGGAATAAGATGAATTGTATCAATATCCGTATTATTTTGTATATTGTATATATGGGAAGTTAAGGATCCTTTTCTTGATTTGTTCTGTATAGATCAAACGGCTCCAATCCGTTTTTTATTCTTTATTCATAGTTGGAAGTTCCCGCGACATAACATAATAGATCGGTAACCCGACATTTGGAGAAAAAAAAGGGGGGGGTCTTCTCAATATTCCTTGGTCTCAAGGAAAGATGATCAATCCTGATAAAAAAAAAAAAATAGAACAAATAGAGAAAGCCGACTATCGGAATCGAACCGATGACCATCGCATTACAAATGCGGTGCTCTAACCTCTGAGCTAAGCGGGCTCATATAACAGAAATAGTGCGTGAATAGGAATTCGGGAAACTATTGGGATCTTAGTTAGCTATTAGCTATTAATAATTATTAATATTAATTATTATAAATTATTATAACATATTAATTAATATTAATAATTATTAATATAATATGAATTTTGATTTTATTTTTGATTATTTTCTATTTGATTATTTATTTTTGATTATTTCATTTATTAGTAGTCACTAGCACTAGAATTTTTTTTTTTCATTCAAATCAAATTTAAAAAACGCAAAATAATACTATATACATATGAAATAATTCTATATTCTATTATAGAATAGAATATAACTATTAGTTATAGCAGTTATAGCAGATTATATGAATTCTATTTCTATTAGAGTGTAGTTCCTAAGGAGAAGGATAAGATAAGGATGCAATCCAGATCCTACTGAGATATTCCTTTTGTTTCATTCGGAAAGGGAGGAGATAGGACGAAAAAAAAAAAAAGAAGAATGAATATCGACCGTTCCAGTATTCCAAACTGCGCGGGAAAAATGAGAGGGGGGGGGAACATCTATATGTGGGATATATCCATCCATATTGAATTGCAGATACATCAATGATAGAATCATTTCTGATTGGACCAAATAATGGAATGGTCCTCCAATAGATATGAAAGAAGATGGGCAAGAAATAAAATAGGAGCAGACACTTTTTCGATATAGGAATCAGTATCTAATGAATTCAATGGTTCCAACATAAATGAAAGAAGGGGATGGGATCACAATGAGATCGAGATCTCATAAGGGGGATATGGCGAAATTGGTAGACGCTACGGGCTTGATTGGGTTGAGCCTTGGTATGGAAACCTACTAAGTGGTAACTTCCAAATTCAGAGAAACCCTGGAATTAAAAATGGGCAATCCTGAGCCAAATCCAGTTTTCTGAAAACAAGGGTTCAGAAAGCGAGAATCAAAAGAAGGATAGGTGCAGAGACTCAATGGAAGCTGTTCTAACGAACGGGGTTGACTACATTGGTAGAGGAATCCTTCTATCAAAACTCCAGAAAGGATGACCTTATTTAAGTACATAGACGTACTTAAATATCAAATGATTAATCACGACCCGAATCCGGATTTTTTGATTATTTATATGAAAAATTGCAGAATTCTTGCTAAATTAAATCGATTCCAAAAGGAAGAATCGAAGATTCAGTGATCAAATCATTTACTCCAGAGTCTGAAAGATCTTTTGAAGAACTGATTAATCGGACGAGAATAAAGATAGAGTCCCATTCTACATGTCAATACCGACAACAATGAAATTTATAGTAAGAGGAAAATCCGTCGACTTTTGAAATCATGAGGGTTCAAGTCCCTCTATCCCCAATAAAAAAAAAAAGGCCTATTTTATTCCATTCCCTAACCATTTATCCTCTTTTTTCGTCAGTGGTTCAAAATGAGCTTAGCTATGTTTCTCACTCACTCTACTCTTTCACAAATGGATCCGACCAGAAATCTTTCTCTCTTATCACAAGTCTTGTGATAGATATGATCTACGTACAAATGAACATATATGGCAAGGAATCTCCATTATTGAATCATTCACAGTCCATATCATTACTCTTACACTTACAAAGTCTTCTTTTTGAAGATCCAAGAAATTCCAAGGCTGAGGTAAGATTTTCTAATGTTTTTTGAGTCCCTTTAATTGACATAGACCCAAGCCCTCTAGTAGGATGATGCGTCGGGGATGGTCGGGATAGCTCAGCTGGTAGAGCAGAGGACTGAAAATCCTCGTGTCGCCAGTTCAAATCTGGTTCCTGGCACGTGGTTAATATATCGAATAGATACTCATACAAATGAATCGATATGGATCGGGATCCATATTCTATTCGTTAATAGTCTAGATCATGATACATACTTATCCATCTAGGGATATATCTAGATCCCCCATTTTTTTTTTTGATGGGTAAAGAAAAGAATTAGATTCTGTTCCCTCTTCTTTTTTGTTTGTTCATACTGTACCTGCTCTCGCTCAAAAAGAATGTTAATACTTCATACATATTTGAATTGAAGTTAGTTGGCTGAAAACCCAAAAGTCTAGTCTAGAGAGGAATCGAAGGGTAGGAATAGACAGGATTCATTTCAGATACAGTACAAAGAAAATCTGATCCCCTTTTCATTTCTGAATTTTGAGTTCATAATTTCATATTTTCTTTCATATTCTATTTCTTCACTTTCTCTTTCTTCACTCCCTCCTACGTGACTTTTCGGGGCCCATCTAAGTGATGTGCGCGGTACAAAGTTCATGGTGCAGAACTCTTTTGATTCATCCTATTGGCTTTGCTCATCCGAAATGGATATCTTCCAAATTGGGGAATATCAATGAAGCCCCTTTAGTAGCCCATTCATAATACTGAGATGAGAGTCCAGTTATTCTGTTTCATCTAGAACAGAACATAAAAAGATTCCTTGAATATCTGGAGTCGTAGAAGTGAATATTAGTTTCTTATCATTCAATGAGCATCTTGTATTTCATAGAAATTGGGGGCAATATAATCCTTACGTAGGGGCCAGCCTATCCAACTTTCAGGCATCAAGATACGTTTCAGGCGTGGATGATTTTCATAAGAGATTCCCAACATATCATAAGATTCCCGTTCTTGAAAATCAGCACTTTTCCAAATCCAGAAAACAGACGGGATTCTAGGATTCCTCCTTGGGGCAAATACTTTTATGCATACCTCTTCGGGTTGATCCACACCATACTGTATTCTCGTAAGATGATACACACTAGCTAACAACCCGCCCGGTGCTACATCATAAGCACACTGGGAACGTAGATAATTGTAACCATATACATATGAAATGACAGCAATGGAGTACCAATCCTCGGGCTTTATTTGTAAAGTCTCTATTCCTTGGTAATCGAAGCCCAAAGATCTATGCACTAGCTCATGCTTGACTAGCCAAGCAGATAAACGACCTTGCATCTTCTTGATCTCTCCCACATTTGTATTTGTATGAGTATTTCACATTTACGATGAAATTTATGAAGATTTACCCGCTGTTTGTTATTCTGCACAAAAGCATCCTGCCTAATTCACTAATTCGTGGGAAGATACTGAACTTTTGTATTTGAAAGATGTTTCAGTTTCAGGAGGTATTTCTGAAGTAGATGGAGATTTATAGAGTAATCCTTGATCGTAATTTCCAGTATGAGTACTGCGTCCAACATGAAACTTGTGATTGGTAGTAAAATATCGATTTTCCTGTTGAGACCCAATTTGATCTTCATAGATTTCTCGAGATACTTTCTTACGAAGTTTCGTTATAGCATCTATAACTGCCTCTGGTTTGGGTGGGCAGCCCGGCAAATAGACATCCACAGGAATTAGCTTATCGACTCCCCGAACGGTACTATAAGAATCCGTACTGAACATCCCTCCTGTAATAGTACAAGCTCCCATCGCAATGACATATTTTGGTTCAGGCATTTGCTCATATAATCTCACTAAGGAAGGCGCCATTTTCATTGTTACTGTGCCGGCTGTTAAAATGAGGTCTGCTTGCCTAGGACTCGATCTTGGTACCAATCCATAACGATCAAAGTCGAATCGCGAGCCTATTAATGAAGCAAATTCAATGAAGCAACAACTGGTACCATAGAGAAGCGGCCATAAACTGGAGAGTCTTGACCAATTCGAAAGATCATTCGATGTAGTTGAAATAACTGAATTTTGGGTTGTTTGGTCAAGTAACGGAAACTCAATAGAATTAATAACTGTCTCAATGTAATCTTTTCTTTGTTTTTGATTTTGATTGTCTGAATATTCAGGAGCTAAGACCATTCCAATGCTCCTTTTCGCCATGCATAAACTGAACCAACAATTGGGATAAGCACGAAAATGAAAGCTTCTATAAATACAGATACACCCAATACATCGAAACTCATTGCCCATGGATAAAGAAAGACCGTTTCAACATCAAAAACAACAAAAACTAGAGCAAACATGTAATAGCGAATTCGGAATTGTAACCAAGCATCCCCCATTGGTTCTATACCCGATTCATAACTAGAGAGTTTCTCTGGTCCTTCACTAATCGGGGCTAAAACTCCCGAAATTAGAAATGCTAAAATAGGAATAAGACTTGATATTATTAGAAATGCCCAGAAAATATCATATTCGTAAAGCAGAAACATAGATGCACTCTCATGAATGTGGAATATACCGAATTAGTCGATTCAAATTGGAATTGTCAATTCATCCATAACTGCTTAGTCGAAACAACAATTTTGATCGAACCACATAGTTGAGTTTGTTTGCTGCGGGTCATGCCTCGTTTCAAGATTCATCCAATAGAATCCCACTTACCCTTTCTTCAATTCTATTTAGATATGGTGTAGACATATTATGTTCTTGTACAAATAAGACTCTCTCACTTTACCTTGGGTTTTCTATAAAAAAAAAAATAAATGAAAGAATATTTTCATTTTCATCAAAAATGAATAAAAAAAAGATTAATTCAATATTAATTATATTATCTATAATTATGTGAAAATAAAATGGAAATATTCCATTTTCAATGAAAATATTCAATGAATATAATATAATAATATAATAAAATCAAAGAAGAGGTCTGGCTCATTTTTTTTTTTCTCTTTTGTAGTAGAATGCCTAGCTCGGGATTTAGGGTATATTCTACTCGGTTGGCGTTGGTGTATTCTTTTCATTAAGATCGGGGTATAGAATCATTGTTTCTATTGATTCGATATGAATACATAAACAGAAACAGAATGCATCGACCAATTAGACTCTCTCCTTGTCCCAGATTTATACTTAATTGATTTGATTCAATCTTCAATCTGTTGAATTATGAGGAACCCTTACATAGAACAACTCATGGGTTCCTATACCCAAATTAGATACTTTTGACCTGTACTATCCCGACAGGACCCCCCAGAAACAATCGAGTTATTTAAATCGAGTTAAAAGTCTTGAAAGAGTCATCCTATTTCGGACCCATTTCTAGTACCCAAAATCGCTATTTGGAATGACTCGAAATACTTATTAATGTAATAACACCTAGTAAGACCAACCAATGGGTTAGGTTTCGTGACAATCAAAAGAGGTTTCGTTTGAAGCAAACCCACACAATGGAGCGTACCACAATGGTAGAGTCGGCCGAATCATAAATTATCTACAGAAGATAGCTCTGATGGAATCACGCGTTGTCGAACAATTCGACAGACCAAATCCCCAAAAACACTCATAGAAATAGAAGAGAGCACAAACGTTGATACCTTTAGGACCAATTCATTATTTCTGAAACAATGAATTTGGGTTGTTGTTCCACCAAAGAGCGATCAGTCGGGGGATTGGATTCCTAACTCATCCAAGTTCAAACAGACCCCTAATCTTCTTGCATAAAGTCTGCATCGGTAGAATCGACAGAATTGAAATGATGAGCAATTGGATTGGAGTAGGTTGGGATACAAAAAAATAAGTATTGTACAGAAAGATAAAAATAACTAAACTACTTGCTTTGCCTTTGCTAGGCCGGCTATACGAAGAAAAGTCTAGTCTATTTTACAATGTTTACAATGAAACTTACCGAAGAGCTTTCTTTTTGAAACTCTGGCTTTTCTACAAATACAAGAACAGGTCCTAGATCCGTGTGACTTACTATTACTATTAGATTCGATTTTGTTGGGTCAGGTTGGGGTTTTTGGCTAGGCTCGTGTTATGATTTTGACTTCATAATCAATTGGCTTGGGTATACCAAACCAAAGAA
>NW_027519848.1:0-7500 GCF_043159265.1 Tasmannia lanceolata | reverse complement strand
CCGAGCCCAATGCCTACATTGCATTTGCGGGTAAAAGAGTAATTGAACAAACATTGAATAAGACAGTACCCGACGGTTCACAAGCGGCTGAGTATTCATTCCATAAGGGCTTATTCGATTCAATCGTACCACGTAATCCTTTAAAGGGTGTTCTGAGTGAATTATTTCAGCTACATGGTTTCTTTCCTTTGAATCAAAATTCAAGTAATGAAAACCTATAATAGAATAAAATAAATCGAATCGAAGTGTTGTATATTTCTATATCTCCCGAGAACCTCCATTTTTGACTTGACTATGAATTCCTGTTGGATCAGATTCTAACGAATTTTTGGGGAACTCATAATAAACCCCTTATTCTCCTTATTAAAATAAAAAGATAAGGACGGGAGAACAAGAATAATAAAGCGGATTATCATACGTATATTTCGTGTAGAAAGATGAATAGGTACATTTATTTAGTTCTACATTCCTTGAACTTATTATATACTTATAATACTTATAATAGATAGACTTATCATAAGATATCTTTTATAACAGGAGATATCTTTTATAACAGGTACAAATATTAAATCGAGGCACCTATTCTATGACAGATCTCAACTTACCCTCTATTTTTGTGCCTTTAGTGGGCCTAGTATTTCCGGCAATTGCAATGGCGTCTTTATCTCTTCATGTTCAAAAAAACAAGATTGTTTAGATCCGATGGGACTAAATCTCATCAATTATTTCAACACTTGGACTTGGATCATAATACAGATACCTATTTAGTGGAATATGGTACGATATGTGGCTCCCCTCGAACACAAAAATAATACAAATAACAAATAAAAAGGAAAAGGCTGTTATGTTATGCATGCAGATACATGATCTATGGATAAATGCATGTATATGCGGGTATAGCTGTTTTAAAATAGATCGGCGGATATCTATATCTGAAATAGAAAGTAAATGTATCTATATGTTATGTAGATATACATAATGGGATCATATGAAGGGGATGTTATTATTTTATATCTAACCAATTCGATGAATTACTGCTAAGGGTTCACATCATAATAGTGCTAGTTGATGAGAGTTACTTCGGGAGCCAAAAAGGTAAAGTCAAATTCATTTGGCTTATTCTCTCAATTCCAATAGAATGCAACTGGATCTAGTATGAACTGGCGATCAGAACGTATATGGATAGAACTTATAACGGGGTCTCGAAAAACAAGTAATTTCTGCTGGGCCTTTATCCTTTTTTTAGGTTCGCTAGGATTCTTATTGGTTGGAACTTCCAGTTATCTTGGTAGGAATTTGATATCCTTATTCCCGTCTCAGCAAATAATTTTTTTTCCACAAGGGATCGTGATGTCTTTTTATGGGATCGCGGGTCTGTTCATTAGTTCCTATTTGTGGTGCACAATTTCGTGGAATGTGGGTAGTGGTTATGATCGATTCGATAGAAAAGAAGGGGTCGTGTGTATTTTTCGTTGGGGATTTCCTGGAATAAATCGTCGAATCTTCCTTCGATTTCTTATGAGAGATATCCAGTCGATCAGAATGGAAGTTAAAGAGGGCCTTTATTCCCGTCGTGTCCTTTATATGGAAATTAGAGGCCAGGGAGCTATCCCCTTGACTCGAACTGATGAGAATTTGACTCCACGAGAAATTGAACAAAAAGCTGCCGAATCGGCCTATTTCTTGCGTGTACCAATTGAAGTATTTTGAAATAAACTGTGATGAAGAATGAATGTTTTCTTTCTCAGTATGAGGGAAGGAGCTCAGGAATCCCCTTTTACTTTTAATATAAGCGAAGTTTCTTCGGAACGTTCATTCGAGCAAATCATGTTAGATTCTATTTCACCCGTTCTGTTGGTAATGCCGCTGTACTGTGGCCTATAGAATAAAGCAAGCAAGCAGGCATATATGGAACAACCATAATAAGAAGCAAGTTTTGTCCACCAAAACTATTTTTATGCATATGGAACTCAACTCAATTCTTTCATATTAGTAAGAAGTCCAATAAGTATGTATTCATCACACATATCAGAACATTTCGGAATACAGTACAGAATTCATCTTTTTAGGCCCAATATTTTGAATTGATACGTTAGATACAGATGGATCATCTCTCATAAATTATCTCCCTTTTGTCATTTGTCAATCGATCTTTCTTTTTATCTTATCCTCTCTTTTGCTCCTTGATGGCCAAACGATTGGATCTTTCATAACCATCCAATTTCTCTCTCCTTTTGCCACTCCTTTCGGATTTCATCATCAATATTCTTCAAAAATATCCCTTCAATTATTCCTGGGCTGTGGGTAGCCAGCCAAACATTTCGAAATAATTGATTGATCGAGGGGGAGTTTTTTTGTCTCAAAATCCGAATAATATTCATTACTTCAAGTGGTTGCATTCATCGAAAGGAACAAATGAAGATGCAATTGGTTCGAATTTGACCATGGGATATCTGGAAACAATATTTGATTATTTCTTTCATTTGAAATGGGCCCTTATTTTTTCATTTCATTTTTATTTGATTCTATTTCTATATTCTTTCCAGATCCAAGGACTAAACAATGAAAAAAAAAAAGTGCCAAAAAAGAAAAAAGCATTGACTCCCCTCCCATATCTTGCATCTATAGTCTTTTTGCCCTGGTGGATCTCTCTCTCATTTAATAAAAGTCTGGAACCTTGGGTTACTCATTGGTGGAATACCAGGCAATCCGAAACTTTTTTGAATGATATTCAAGAAAATAACGTTCTAGAAAGATTCATAGAATTAGAAGAACTATTCCTGTTGGACGAAATGATAAAGGACTACCAGGAGACACAGATACAAAAGTTTCGTATAGGAATCCACAAAGAAACGATACAATTGATCAAAATGCACAATGAAGATCATATCCATATCATTTTGGATTTCTCGGCAAATATAATCTGTTTCGCTATTCTAAGCGGTTATTCTATTCTGGGTAATGAAGAACTTCTCATTTTGAATTCTTGGGTTCAGGAATTCCTCTATAACTTAAGTGACACAATAAAAGCTTTTTCTATTCTTTTATTAACTGATTTATGTATCGGATTCCACTCGCCTTATGGTTGGGAACTAATGATTGGCTCGATCTACAAAGATTTTGGATTTTCCCATAACGATCAAATTATATCTGGTCTTGTTTCTACCTTTCCAGTCATTCTAGATACAATTTTGAAATATTGGATCTTCCATTATTTAAATCGTGTATCTCCTTCACTTGTAGTCATTTATCATTCAATGAATGAATGAAGAACTCATTTGATCCGCTGATATCAATCAAATAATCCCACTCTTTATACTTTTACCCGTCCAGGGAATTCGATTCCTCCTATATTCCAGTACAATTATTCCAGTACAATATCAGAATCGTGGATAGGGAACTATACTATACTAACTATATTAGCTACCTACCTAATTTATTGTAGAAATTTCCGGGATCAATGATTGGACCATGCAAAATAGAAATACCTTTTCTTGGGTAAAGGAACAAATGACTCGATTCATTTCCGTATCGATCATGATATATGTAATAACTAGGACATCTATTTCAAATGCATATCCTATTTTTGCGCAGCAGGGTTATGAAAATCCACGAGAAGCAACTGGGCGTATTGTATGTGCCAATTGCCATTTAGCTAATAAACCCGTGGATATTGAGGTTCCACAAGCTGTGCTTCCTGATACTGTATTTGAAGCAGTTGTTAGAATCCCTTATGATATGCAACTGAAACAAGTTCTTGCTAATGGTAAAAAGGGGTCTTTGAATGTGGGGGCTGTTCTTATTTTACCCGATGGATTCGAATTAGCTCCCCCCGATCGTATTTCTCCCGAGATGAAAGAAAAGATAGGCACTCTGTCTTTTCAGAGTTATCGCCCCACTAAAAAAAATATTCTTGTGATAGGTCCTGTTCCTGGTCAGAAATATAGTGAAATCGTCTTTCCCATTCTTTCTCCGGACCCTGCTACTAAGAAAGACGTTAACTTCTTAAAATATCCTATATACGTAGGTGGGAACAGGGGAAGGGGCCAGATTTATCCCGATGGGGGTAAGAGTAACAATACAGTCTATAATGCTACAGGAGCGGGTATAGTAAGCAGAATAGTACGTAAAGAAAAAGGGGGGTATGAAATAACCATAGCTGATGCATCGGATGGACACCAAGTAATTGATATTATACCTCCAGGACCGGAACTTCTTGTTTCAGAGGGTGAATCTATCAGCTTGATCAACCATTAACGAGTAATCCTAATGTGGGTGGATTTGGTCAGGGAGATGCAGAAATAGTACTTCAAGATCCATTACGTGTCCAAGGGTTGTTGTTCTTTTTGGTATCTGTTATTCTGGCACAAATCTTTTTGGTTCTTAAAAAGAAACAGTTTGAGAAGGTTCAATTGTCCGAAATGAATTTCTAGATACATGGATCCATCAAATTGGTAAAAAGAGACGAACTATTGTTGATCGATGCAATTATGTATGATCAAAAAAATAATGAAAAGCTTTTTTCTTTATACTGTTTTTCGGCGAGATGTCAGGAATTGTTTGTGCCCCGTTCCTAGTAATAATATGTATATTCTGAAGAAGGCTACTTGACATTTTTTTTTTTTTCAAAAAAAAAATTGGAGTGGTGTGACTATGCCAGGCCTCTTAATCCCAGATTATAAATGCCATGTAATGCATCAATAGTTTTTTGATTCTATTGTACCTAATAGAATCGAATTCTATTAGATAATAGGCAAGGAAGAAAATAAATGGCAAGGAATAAATGAAAGTAACAAATGATTCTAGGAGGGATTGCTCGTCTTACTAATCTTCCACACAAGAAAAGGAATTTTTCACCCTTTTCCTGTGTGGAAATAATAATGATTCTTGATCCTGTTCGTTAAAGATTACGATTTTCTTTTCCAGGACTATTATAACCTCTTTCTTTAGATTCATAAGCAGTAGTGGACAAACAAAAAAAAAGGGGGGGGCGGGGGGAATCACTCATTGAGCAAATAGAACTTCTTCAATGAACTTATAAAAAAAAAAAAAGCAAATTTTCGCTGTGATGAGATAATCAATAAGGATTTGGATATGTGCAAAAATCCAAGATTTTCACTTTTTTTTTTTCACCACACTCGGGCATTAAATTAAGTGTCTTTTGCTTGAAATTTTATTTATGGAGTAAGGTTCATTTCCATACTAATTGGAATTGATTTGAAGAATGTCTCATCTGTAGAAATCCATATTGTGTCATCCATAAAATCGATTGATTCCTTCTTTCTTCTTGCTTCGGAAGAGTCCGTCCATACTATAGAGGAACAGATACTATGACAATCAAGGGATTAAATTCTTCAAAAACATCATTAGAAACAAAGGAATGGGGTGGTTTTAAACATCGGATCGAAGCAAAGGATCCGTTTTGTCATTTCTACGAATCAAATATTCTTCTTATGTTGACTGAATGAATTTCCAACCTTTATGTTATGAAATGGATCAAAGTCTCGCTGGAAGAGTAAGAACTCAACAGGACCTTACCCCTCTTTGTTTTGTCTGATTCGAGGGGTAAGGTCCTGTTGAGTTCTTACTTTTTCATGTCCACAATCCGGTTCTCATCCGATCACTATAGGGATGAGCCCAATCCGGAGTATGAACCGTAAAAGAAAATACCTATTGAACCAATCACAGGAATACCAGTTACAGTACCTATCAGCCAAAGAGGAATCCTTCCAGTAGTATCGGCCATTTACCCCGCTTCCCTCCACATTTCATCAAGTGGTCATGCTAGAGACATAAACAGTCATGGATAATTATGAGGATGATATCCTTCCGAATGGGATAAGAGAATTCCTACTATTCTCTTTCTTTCTCTCAATTGAAGAAATAATTGGAAAATAAAACAGCAAGTACAAAAATGAGTAATAACCCCCAGTAGAGGCTGGTACGATTCAATTCAACATTTTGTTCGTTCGGGTTTGATTGTGTCGTAGCTCTATAATTCAGATTAGGTTTATCGTTGGATGAACTGCATTGCTGATATTGACCCCAAAAAAGAAACGGTAGGTACAGCCAGTCCGTGAACGGCCAACCAGCGCACTGTAAAAATTGGATAGGTTCGATCTATGGTCATTGAGGCCTCCTAAAAGGATCTACTAAATTCATCGAGTTGTTCCAAAGGGTCAAAACGGCCAGTTATTAATGGAATCCCCTGTCGGCTCTCTGTGAAATACTCGTTTGGCCGAGGGCTTCCAAACACATCATAAGCTAAACCCGTGCTGACGAATAACCAACCCGCAATGAATAGGGAAGGTATAGTAATACTATGAATAACCCAGTATCGAATACTGGTGATAATATCAGCAAAAGAACGTTCTCCCGTGCTTCCAGACATGCTGAGCTCCACATATTCTTGTACAGTCAAAGGGGGATCGATTCCTTGAAAGATGGGATCAGTAAATGGAAAACTACTGATATTTCATCTTTGTGAGATCGTCAATATTGTACCGAAGGTGTATTTAGAGTATACCGAATCAGTATAGCTATCCTTCCTCTGACACAGCAACGCAGTTTCAATCAGTATCGAAAAGAAATGGTACATAATTCCCCTTTTCCTTTCTTGTTACTTGTCTATGCGGAACCGCGTGTCATTCAATCAAAAATTGATCAAATTTCTGTAGTATAGGGTTTCAAGTATTGGCTTTGGACTAGAAACTGAAGTTCTTAGTAAAGTTTGAGTCAACGGGTTCTAGTTCTAATAATTAATGAACGAGATTATCATATTCCACACAATTCAATTAGATGCAAAATATAGAAATCCCCTCTCATGGTTGTAGAAAAGATATTTTTCTTTTTTTCTAATCCTTTCATTTCAAGTAATTGGTTGGTTCTACAGTAGTAGATAGTATTCGATGAAAGAAAGAGAAGAAACAATAAATAGTTTGAACAATCAATATTCGTGATGCAACCATTACTGGATTAGATCCAAAGGTTCCTTCTTGACCTAGCTACAAGGATGGAACTCCATGATATGGAAAGACAGACTGTGGAACCTAAAAGGATAATAGGAATTGATAAATTGAAAAAGAAAAGAAATAAATGGTCAAAATGGAAATTCTTTTGAAATCCAATTCTTTTATTCTATAGTTATTCAAAGATAATTTCATTTTTGAATGAAGTTACACGACACAGTTCTTCTGACTATTACTTTACTCACGAGTTGCTCAATGAATCTGTTGATTTGAAATCCCGACATTGGTAGATGTCACAGATGATAAATCAATCTTTTTTTTTTTTTCTACCTCTGCTACTCTATCTTTGTCAGTGCCGTCTATAATGACTGATGAATCAAGAACTTTTCAATTGGAACTGATTCTGTCAATTGGTATTTTTTCTGATCATCACATCTCGCAAAAATTGAAACTTAGGTAAGTGCTTTATAAACATATGTAAAAAAAAAAGAACGTATCTCATTTAGCTCCTTCATGCCCACTATAACTAGTT
>NW_027519847.1:0-22500 GCF_043159265.1 Tasmannia lanceolata | reverse complement strand
ATTCAGGTATCCACTGCAAAGGAAACTTGTCTAAAATTACCTATAGGCGGAAAGGGTCGAGTTATTGATGTGAGATGGATCCAGAAAGGGGGGGGTTCCAGTTATAATCCAGAAATGATTCGTGTATATATTTCACAGAAGCGTGAAATCAAAGTAGGTGATAAAGTAGCTGGAAGACATGGGAATAAAGGTATCATTTCAAAAATTTTGCCTAGACAAGATATGCCTTATTTGCAAGATGGAACACCGGTGGATATGGTCTTCAACCCATTAGGAGTACCTTCGCGAATGAATGTGGGACAGATATTTGAATGCTCGCTCGGGTTAGCGGGGGACCTGCTGGACAGACATTATAGAATAGCACCCTTCGATGAGAGATATGAGCAAGAGGCTTCGAGAAAACTAGTGTTTCCTGAATTATATGAAGCCAGTAAGCAAACAGCAAATCCGTGGGTATTTGAACCCGAGTATCCGGGAAAAAGCAGAATATTTGATGGAAGAACAGGAGATCCTTTTGAACAACCTGTTATAATAGGAAAGTCCTATATCCTGAAATTAATTCATCAAGTTGATGATAAAATCCACGGACGCTCCAGTGGACATTATGCACTTGTTACACAACAACCCCTTAGAGGAAGGGCCAGGCAAGGGGGACAACGAGTAGGAGAAATGGAAGTTTGGGCTCTAGAGGGATTTGGTGTTGCTCATATTTCACAAGAGATGCTTACTTATAAATCTGATCATATTAGAGCTCGTCAGGAAGTACTTGGTACTACGATCATTGGAGGAACAATACCTAACCCCGAGGATGCTCCAGAATCTTTTCGATTACTCGTTCGAGAACTACGATCTTTGGCTCTGGAACTGAATCATTTCCTTGTATCTGAGAAGAACTTCCAGATTCATAGGAAGGAAGCTTGATCGGAATGAATCAGAATTTATATTCTATAATATGATCGACAGGTATAAACATCAACAACTTCGAATTGGATCAGTTTCTCCTCAACAAATAAGTGCTTGGGCTAACAAAATACTACCTAATGGAGAGATAGTTGGAGAGGTGACAAAACCCTATACTTTTCATTACAAAACCAATAAACCGGAAAAAGATGGATTGTTTTGTGAAAGAATTTCTGGACCTATAAAAAGTGGAATTTGTGCTTGTGGAAATTATCGAGTGATCGGAGATGAAAAAGAAGACCCGAAATTTTGTGAACAATGCGGAGTCGAATTTGTTGATTCTCGGATACGAAGATATCAAATGGGATACATCAAACTGGCATGTCCAGTGACTCATGTGTGGTATTTTAAACGTCTTCCTAGTTATATCGCGAATCTTTTAGATAAACCCCTTAAGGAATTAGAAAGCCTAGTATACTGCGATGTGTGATTTGATCGAAATTATGAGTTTACAGATTCGGAATGAGAAACTGTCATCCCATTTAATCCGATTGGGATGCCCCTGGCTCTGACATGTCTCCTGGGAGAGGAAGAAGAAGAACATGAAGCTCAGAATTATGGGTGTATTCAATACTTCCAAATAAAGGGGGAATTGATCCATGGTCGATTCCGTAACATATAAATAGGAATTGCTAGCTGTACCTCGTGAAAAAAAAAAAAGAATTCTTTCTTGGAATTAGCCACTCCATTTCTTTTAGAAATAAATTCTGTTTTCTGTTCAAGTAAACAAATATGACATGGTTACAGGAATCTATCCATCGCATATATGCTTCAAGGGACATCATAGCATAACCGTCGAGGTGAAGTAGGGACCTAAAAGATCGAATGGAACGATACATAGACAAGTAAATCCCTTATGAGTTCCAAGGTATTCCTTTAAGGGGATTCATCATTCGAGGGGACGTAGGCTACTCAACAATTTCACATTTTATTTATGTCGTAATTGAATAATGAATAAGTAATTCCGAAAATAAAATATAAAGTAAAAATGAATCAATGAAATATAGGTTGGTTCTCACTGGGAACTTGAGTAAGGAGTAGATTTTTATGGGGGTTTCTAGAACAAAATTTGAAAGTGAGACCCCCTTTATTTATTATTTATTTGGTGTAACTACTTGAGCCGGATGAGAGGAAACCTTCATGTCCGGTTTTTAAGGGGGGGATCCTATAGGAACCTATCCCAATTTTTCTTTTGCTAGGCCCATAGTTAAAAAACCGACTTTCTTACGATTACGAGGTTCATTCGAATATGAAATACAATCCCGGAAATATAGCATCCCACTTTTTTTTACTACCCAAGGCTTCGATACATTTCGAAATCGAGAAATCTCTACTGGAGCAAGTGCTATCAGAGAACAATTAGCCGATCCAGATTTGCGAATTATTACAGATCATTCATTGGTGGAATGGAAGGAATTAGGGGAAGAAAGGTACACTGGGAATGAATGGGAAGATAGAAAAGTTGGAAGAAGAAAGGATTTTTTGGTTAGACGCATGGAATTAGCTAAGCATTTTGTTCGAACAAATGTAGAACCAGAACGGATGGTTTTGTGCCTATTACCAGTTCTTCCTCCGGAGTTGAGACCAATCATTCAGATAGATGGGGGTAAACCAATGAGTTCGGATATTAATGAACTCTATCGAAGAGTTATCTATCGGAACAATACTCTTACCGATCCATTAACAACAAGTAGATCTACGCCAGGGGAATCAGTAATGTGTCAGGAGAAATTGGTACAAGAAGCCGTAGATACACTTCTTGATAATGGGATCCGCGGGCAACCAATGAGGGATGGTCATAATAAAGTTTACAAGTCGTTTTCAGATGTAATTGAAGGCAAAGAGGGAAGATTTCGTGAGACTCTACTTGGTAAACGGGTCGATTATTCGGGGCGTTCCGTCATTGTCGTGGGCCCTTCGCTTTCATTACATCGATGTGGATTACCTCGAGAAATAGCAATAGAACTTTTCCAGACATTTGTAATTCGTGGGTCTAATCAGACAACATATTGCTTCCAACATAGGGATTGCAAAAAGTAAAATTCGGGAAAAAGAACCAATTGTATGGGAAATACTTCAAGAAGTTATGCAAGGGCACCCCATATTGCTGAATAGAGCACCCACCCTGCATAGATTAGGCATACAGGCGTTCCAACCTATTTTAGCGGAGGAACGTGCTATTTGTTTACATCCATTAGTTCGTAAGGGATTCAATGCAGACTTTGATGGGGATCAAATGGCTGTTCATGTACCTTTATCTTTGGAAGCTCAAGCAGAGGCTCGTTTACTTATGTTTTCTCATATGAATCTCTTGTCTCCAGCTATTGGGGATCCCATTTCCATACCAACCCAAGATATGCTTATTGGACTCTATGTATTAACCATCGGAAATCGTCGAGGTATTTGTGCAAATAGGTATAATCCATGGAATCACAGAAACTATCAAAATGAAACAGTTTACGAGTATAATAATAACTATAAGTATACGAAAGAAAAAGAACCCTATTTTTGTAGTTCCTATGATGCACTTGGAGCTTACCGGCAGAAACGAATCAATTTAGATAGTCCTTTGTGGCTCCGGTGGCGACTAGATCAACGTTTCATTGCCCCAAGAGAAGTGCCCATCGAAGTTCAATATGAATCTTTGGGTACCTATCATGAGATTTATGGGCACTATCTACTAGTAAGAAGTGTCAAAAAAGAAATCCTTTGTATATACATTCGAACCACCATTGGTCATATTTCTTTTTATCGAGAAATAGAAGAAGCCATACAGGGGTTTTGCCGAGCCTACTCATAAGGTACCTAAGCTAAGTAATTATGTGATACGATACCTTGTGAATTCGGGTCTCTACGGTTCAACCGGTATCCTAATTCCTGAATTGATACGTGAATCAAGATAGAGGAAAGGAAGTCTTCGAATCACTGACTCAAACCTATTGTCGAATCCTACTCAACAGAATATGGAGGTACTTATGGCGGAACGGGCCGATCTGGTCTTTCACAATAAAGTGATAGATGGAACTGCCATGAAACGACTTATTAGTCGATTAATAGATCACTTCGGAATGGCATATACATCACACATACTGGATCAAGTAAAGACTATGGGTTTCCAGCAAGCCACTGCTACATCCATTTCATTAGGAATTGATGATCTTTTAACAATACCTTCTAAGGGATGGCTAGTCCAAGATGCTGAACAACAAAGTTTGATTTTGGAAAAGCACCATCATTATGGGAATGTACACGCGGTAGAAAAATTACGTCAATCCATTGAGATATGGTATGCTACAAGTGAATATTTGAGACAAGAAATGCATCCTAATTTTAGGATGACGGATCCTTCTAATCCAGTCCATATAATGTCCTTTTCGGGAGCTCGGGGAAATGCATCTCAGGTACACCAATTAGTCGGTATGAGAGGATTAATGTCGGATCCCCAAGGACAAATGATTGATTTACCCATTCAAAGCAATTTACGCGAAGGACTTTCTTTAACGGAATATCTCATTTCTTGCTACGGAGCTCGCAAAGGAGTTGTGGATACTGCTGTACGAACATCAGATGCTGGATACCTCACGCGTCGACTTGTTGAAGTAGTTCAACACATTGTTGTACGTAGAACAGATTGTGGCACTATCCGAGGTATTTCCGTGAGTCCTCGAAATGGGATGACGGAAAAAATGTTGATCCAAACACTAATTGGTCGTGTATTAGCAGACGATATATATATGGGTCTACGATGCATTGCCGCTCGAAATCAAGATATTGGGGTTGGGCTTGTCAATCGATTCATAACCTTTCGAGCACAATCAATATATATTCGAACCCCCTTTATTTGCAGGAGTACATCTTGGATCTGTCGATTATGTTATGGTCGGAGTCCCACTCATGGTGACCTGGTCGAATTGGGAGAAGCAGTAGGTATCATTGCGGGTCAATCAATTGGGGAACCAGGGACTCAACTAACATTAAGAACTTTTCATACCGGTGGAGTATTCACAGGTGGTACTGCAGAACATGTACGAGCCCCCTCTAATGGAAAAATAAAATTCAATGAGGATTTGGTTCATCCCACACGTACACGTCATGGGCATCCTGCTTTTCTATGTTATATAGACCTGTATGTCACTATTGAGAGTCAGGATATTCTACATAATGTGAATATTCCACCAAAAAGTTTTCTTTTAGTTCAAAATGATCAATATGTAGAATCAGAACAAGTGATTGCCGAGATTCGCGCTGGAACATCCACTTTCAATTTTAAAGAGAGAGTTCGAAAACATATTTATTCTGACTCAGAGGGAGAAATGCACTGGAGTACCGATGTGTACCATGCACCTGAATATACATATGGTAATGTTCATCTCTTACCTAAAACAAGTCATTTATGGATATTATCGGGGGGTCCGTGCAGATCTAGTATAGTGCCTTTTTCGCTCCACAAGGATCAAGATCAAATGAACATTCATTCTCTTTCTGTCGAACAGAGAGAGAGTTCTGACCTCTCAGTGACTAATGATCGAGTGAGACACAAATTGTTTAGTTCAGATCCTTCCGGTAAAAAAGAGGGAAAGATTCTTGATTATTCAGGACCTGCTCGAATCATATCCAATGGTCGTTGGAATTTCATATATCCTGCCATTCTCCACGAGAATTCTGATTTATTGGCGAAAAGGCGAAGAAATAGATTCATCATCCCATTCCAATATGATCAAGAACGAGAGAAAGAACTAATGCCTCGTTCTGGTATCTCGATTGAAATACCCATAAATGGTATTTTACGTAGAAATAGTATTCTTGCTTATTTCGACGATCCCCGATACAGAAGAAGCAGTTCAGGAATTACTAAGTATGGGACTGTAGAAGTGGATTCAATCGTCAAAAAAGAGGATTTGATTGAGTATCGAGGAGCAAAGGAATTTAGTCCGAAATACCAAATGAAAGTAGATCGCTTTTTTTTCATTCCCGAAGAAGTGCATATCTTACCTGGCTCTTCGTCCATAATGGTACAGAACAATAGTATCATTGGAGTCGATACACGAATCACTTTAAATACAAGAAGCCGCGTAGGTGGATTAGTCCGAGTGGAGAGAAAAAAAAAAAGGATTGAACTGAAAATCTTTTCTGGAGATATCCATTTTCCTGGAGAGACAGATAAGATCTCCCGGCACAGCGGCATCTTGATACCACCAGGAACGGGAAAAAAAAATTCTAAGGAATCAAAAAAATTACAAAATTGGATCTATGTCCAACGGATCACACCTACCAAGAAAAAGTATTTTGTTTCGGTTCGATCCGTAGTCACATATGAAATAGCTGATGGTATCAATTTAGCAACGCTTTTTCCCCAGGATCTGTTGCAAGAAAGGGATAATGTGAAATTCCGAGTTGAAAATTATATCCTTTATAGAAATGGCAAACCAATTCGAGGAATTTATTACACAAGTATTCAATTAGTTCGTACTTGTTTAGTATTGAATTGGGACCAAGACCGAAATGGTTCTATAGAAAAGGTTCAGGCTTCCATTGTTGAAGTGAGGGCAAATGATCTGATTCGAGATTTCATAAGAATTGACTTAGTGAAGTCCCCTATTTCGTATATCGGAAAAAGGAATGATATGGCGGGTTCGGGATTGATCCCAGATAATGGATCAGATCACACCAATATCAATCCTTTTTATTCCAAGGCGAGGAGGATTCAATCACTTACCCAACATCAAGGAACTATTCGTACGTTGCTGAATAGAAATAAGGAATGCCAATCTTTTCTAATTTTGTCATTATCCAATTGTTCTCGAATTGGTCCATTCAATGGTTCTAAATCTCACAATGTGACAAAAGAATCAATTCAAATTAAAGAGGATCCCATGATTCCGATTAGGAATTCGTTGGGTCCCTTAGGGACTGTACCTAAAATTGCGAATTTTTATTCACCTTACTATTTAATAACTCATAATCAGATCTTGTTAAATAAATATTTGCTACTTGACAATTTAAAACAGACTTTACAAGTACTTAAATATTATTTAATGGATGAAAATGGGAGAATTTATAATCCCTATCCATGCAGGAACATCATTTTTCATCCATTCGATTTGACTTGGTGCTTTCTCCATCACGATTATTGTGAGAAGACATCCAAAATAATTGTCCTCGGACAGTTTATTTGTGAAAATGTATGTATATCCAAATATGGACCACAGATAAAATCTGGTCAAGTTCTAATTGTTCATGTTGACTCCTTAGTCATAAGATCAGCTAAGCCTCATTTGGCCACCCCAGGGGCAACCGTTCATGGTCATTATGGAGAAATCCTTTACGAAGGGGATACATTAGTTACATTTATATATGAAAAATCGAGATCGGGTGATATAACGCAAGGTCTTCCAAAAGTGGAACAAGTGTTAGAAGTGCGTTCGATTGATTCAATATCGATGAACCTAGAAAAGAGGGTTGAGGGTTGGAACGAACATATAAAAAGAATTCTTGGAATTCCGTGGGAATTCTTGATTGGTGCTGAGCTAACCATAGCGCAAAGTCGTATCTCTTTGGTTAATAAGATCCAAAGGGTTTATCGATCCCAGGGGGTGCAAATCCATAATAGGCATATAGAGATTATTGTACGTCAAATAACATCAAAAGTGTTGGTTTCAGAAGATGGAATGTCTAATGTTTTTTCACCCGGAGAACTAATAGGATTGTTTCGAGCGGAACGAACAGGGCGTGCTTTGGAAGAAGCGATCTGTTACCGAGCCATCTTATTGGGAATTACCAGGGCATCTCTGAATACTCAAAGTTTCATATCCGAAGCAAGTTTTCAAGAAACTGCTCGAGTTTTAGCAAAAGCCGCTCTACGAGGTCGTATTGATTGGTTGAAAGGCCTGAAAGAGAACGTTGTTCTGGGGGGGATGATACCTGTTGGTACCGGATTCAAGGGATTAGTGCACCGTTCAAGGCAAGACAACAACATTCCCTTGGAAATCAAAAAGAAGAATCTATTCGAGGGGGAAATTAGAGATATTTTGTTCCACCACAGAGAATTATTTGGTTCTTACATCCCAAATAATTTCCATAATACACCAGAACAATAATTTACGGGATTTCATGATTCCTAAGAGCAAATTGATTCTTTTCTTTTAACTTTAATTATATGGTATGGTCCGGTCTTTTTATTGGGTAATAAAGATAATAACGAATAGAAAGGAATTAATCACTTGGACCATGTATCAAGGGTCAATCTCCGGGAGAAGGTTCCGTCGGAACAATTATTTATTTCAGGGTACCTCGTCTCTTAAAAAAAAAAAAAAGAGAAAGTGTGGGGAAAAATGACAAGAAGATATTGGAACATTAATTTAGAAGAGATGATGGAAGCAGGAGTTCATTTTGGTCATGGTACTAGGAAATGGAATCCTAGAATGGCACCTTACATCTCTGCAAAGCGTAAAGGTATTCATATTACAAATCTTACTAGAACTGCTCGTTTTTTGTCAGAAGCCTGTGATTTAGTTTTTGATGCAGCAAGTAGGGGAAAACACTTCTTAATAGTTGGTACCAAAAATAAAGCAGCTGATTCAGTAGCATCAGCTGCAATAAAGGCTCGGTGTCATTATGTTAATAAAAAATGGCTCGGTGGTATGTCAACGAATTGGTCCACTACAGAAACGAGACTTCATAAGTTTAGGGATTTGAAAGCGGAACAAAAGGCGGGGAAACTCAACCGTCTACCGAAAAGAGATGCAGCAATGTTGAAGAGACAATTATCTCACCTGCAAACATATTTGGGTGGGATCAAATATATGACGGGCTTACCCGATATTGTAATCATCGTTGATCAGCAAGAAGAATATACGGCTCTTCGAGAATGTCTCACTTTAGGGATTCCGACGATTTGCTTAATCGATACAAATTGTAACCCGGATCTCGCAGATATTTCTATTCCAGCCAACGATGACGCTATAGCGTCAATCCGATTGATTCTTAACAAATTAGTATCCGCAATTTGTGAGGGTCGTTCTAGCTATATAAGAAATCGTTGATTAATAATAAGATAAGCCAATGACTTTTTGAACCCCATAGATTGATTTAATCGGTTACTATTTCTGAATCTCAAAAAAGAGATCAAAATCACTGGGGATATTATGTGATTACTTGGTATCCTAAATATACGATTTAAAGTAGTCGAGTCGAGAAAGAGAGGGTTGAATCAAAATAATTCTTTTTTAAGTTCTATTTCTGTCAGAGGGCAATATGAATGTTCTACCATGTTCCATCAACACACTCAAAGGGTTATACGATCTATCCGGTGTGGAAGTAGGCCAACATTTCTATTGGCAAATAGGGGGTTTCCAAGTCCATGCCCAAGTACTTATCACTTCTTGGGTCGTAATTGCTATCTTATTAGGTTCAGCCACTATAGCTGTTCGGAACCCACAAACCATTCCAACTAACAGTCAGAATTTCTTCGAATATGTACTTGAATTCATTCGAGACTTGAGCAAAACTCAGATTGGAGAAGATTATGGTCCTTGGGTTCCTTTTATTGGAACTATGTTCCTATTTATTTTTGTTTCTAACTGGTCAGGTGCTCTTTTACCTCGGAAAATCATACAGTTACCTCATGGGGAGTTAGCTGCACACCCACGAATGATATAAATACTACTGTTGCTTTAGCTTTACCCACGTCAGTGGCATATTTCTATGCGGGTCTTACTAAAAAGGGATTGGGCTATTTCGGTAAATACATTCAACCAACTCCAATACTTTTACCAATTAACATCCTAGAAGATTTCACAAAACCTTTATCACTTAGTTTTCGACTTTTCGGGAATATATTGGCTGATGAATTAGTAGTTGTTGTTCTTGTTTCTTTAGTACCTTTAGTGGTTCCTATACCTGTCATGTTTCTTGGATTATTCACAAGCGGGATTCAAGCTCTTATTTTTGCGACTTTAGCCGCGGCTTATATAGGTGAATCCATGGAGGGTCATCATTGACTAGCTTCCAAAATAGTCTTGTTTTTTTTTTTTTGAAAAAAAAAACAAGACTATCCCAACTCATGGGTGGCTCAAGATAATCTACTTGGGGAACATGATGGATATCTACAAATATGGTAGATACGATTTAGAGTAGGGTCAATAAAGATGTACGATATTAGGGAATTAAAAAAAAAAAAAGGAAAGAGATCGAAAAGATCTTTTTTCCTAAGATTCCCGTTTGGTCCATTTACGTCATACCTCTCCAATTGATATTCTATTTATATCAGTCAATTACGATTACGGTATTACGATTCATAATTTGAATAAGAAAGAATTGTTATGTTATCTGTTTCCGACGTATGCCTAAACAAAAAAACTATGTTCTATCAATTCAATGGTTGACAAAAATTGTCTGCAATTGGATCAATCAAATCTTGATATGGATATGGAATGGTTCGGGCTGATGAATCCATCCGTTTATATCAATGCGCAATAATGATAAAGAAAAGGAAGAGAAAAGTTTACAAACAAATAAGATTCAGAAAAAGGTAGGTTAGGGAGGTTGAGCTGGGTATATGTAATGGCTATAATTCAATCCCTGTGTATGTTTCGAAGAATGATTCTATAATCCAATTCAATATAAGATACGAATGGTTTACGTTATGGAAGAAACATATGTATATGTGATATTAGATATTCACGAGTTATATATGGACTATCCATATATATTATTTCCCATCCCACTGAAGTTAGATGGATTCCAACGGAAGGACTTCCGTTTCATCTTTGGCTGTGGATTGAATGAATAAACAGATGAAGTTAAGGATATAGAAGAGAAAGAGCGAAGAATTGAAAGAGTGGTTCGGAACAAAGAAATGGAAGAACTAGAATCGTATGACTTTACAAAGACTCCATGGATAGGAACTAAAAACGAGATATTGAAGCAGTTATGATGATTCAGTAATATCATCACTTCAATTTGGAGTTCTTAGTTACTTCGACCCGATGGATCTTAGTGATGGAATAATAAGTCATAATTCAGTGATTGTATCATTAACCATTTCTTTATTTTGGTGCGAGGAGCTTACCATGAATCCACTGATTTCTGCCGCTTCCGTTATTGCTGCTGGATTGGCCGTAGGGCTTGCTTCAATTGGACCTGGAGTTGGTCAAGGTACTGCTGCGGGCCAAGCTGTAGAAGGTATTGCGAGACAACCAGAAGCAGAGGGTAAAATACGAGGTACTTTATTGCTTAGTCTGGCTTTTATGGAAGCTTTAACAATTTACGGACTGGTCGTGGCATTAGCGCTTTTATTTGCGAATCCTTTTGTTTAATCCTATAAATGTGAAAAATACGTACTTATTTTTTTCTTATTTGATTGCCGTGAACTTGCCGCTTGCTTCTTCGAATTATATCAACACTTTACTCCTACAACCACTTATTCGTTGAGACAATACCCCACCCCAGGGAAAAGGCTGATTTGAGGATGAGGAATTAGTAGATCCACTCGCTTTCTTCCTTTCCATCCTTAATGGAACCCTTTTTTTTTTTTCACTTTTAGGAAGCGTTGTAACAAACGAGGTATTTCGCAATTGGCATGAGACCCGGGACCTCATATTAATAAGTATTTTATTGGATTGGGAACTTCAATTGAAATAATAATAAAGAATAAATGAAATTTCAAAATGAAATGAATCTATTTTATAAATAAATTCATATTTATAAATAAGTAAATAAATAAAAAGAAATCAATCAAAAGTGGGGCGAAATTATACAATAAAGAAAACTCTGTTCAATTAATTTTGTTAGTCCTATCTATAAGAGGAGAGCATATGAAAAATGTAACCGATTCTTTCGTTTCCTTGGGTCACTGGTCATACGCCGGGAGTTTCGGGCTTAATACCGATATTTTAGCAACAAATCCAATAAATCTAAGTGTAGTGCTTGGTGTATTGATCTTTTTTGGAAAGGGAGTGTGTGCGAGTTGTGTATTTCAAGAATAGGCTGGATCCAACCAGCTGCACTTATTTACTTATTTATTTATAAATAGGAAAGTTATAACTAGGAAAGAAAGGTGCACGATCTCAACGAATTACTTCTGAATAAATTCAGAAATCATATGTAAGAACCATAGCATTTCGTGACTCATTGGTAAATCGACTTTGATTCTCTATCAACCAATAATGTGGGACCATTAACATGGTTAAAGCTAAACCGTTTGAAGTCCAGGCACAACATGGTACTCTTTCTACCACTACGTTAGTACGGATATGGTTTAAAAATGAATAGAATAGTTGGCAATTTATCTGATATAGAACACTCATATCAATAAAATGATTTGAACCATTTATTGAAAAATGAAAAAAAAAAACAAATGGGTGCCTCGCCCCCTTTTTGTATCCAACGCTAAATCGACGGCCTGTGTATAAAATAAGAAGAATTCTTTGGATTTGAAGAAAAAAAAAAATGAAAAATTCATAAAATAATAAATAAAAAAAAAAATAAACAACTTTGCTGACAATTACAGATTTTTTGTCTGGTCGGAAGAGTCCTCCGAATATTCTGTTCTGGTCTTGTATCAGTTTCGATATCGTGGAATACGAACAGAGAAGAGAGGGCAGGCTCATTACATTAAAAGATATGGGAATGCCCATTAAGTAACTGAGCGTGAGAGCCAAATGAATTGAAAGATTCATGTTTGGTTCGGGAAGAGATCATGGAAGTTTAGTTGTGAAATGAATGGGAAGATAATCTACTTTCATTAAGTGATTTATTAGATAATCGAAAACAGAGGATCTTGAGTACTATTCGAAATTCAGAAGAACTACGTGGAAGAGCCATTGAGCAGCTCGAAAAAGCCCGGGCTCGCTTACGGAAAGTGGAAATGGAAGCAGATGAGTTTAGAATGAATGGATACTCTGAGATAGAACGAGAAAAAGAGAATTTGATTAATGCTACTTATAATAATTTGGAACGATTAGAAAATTTCAAAAATGAAACCATTAGTTTTGAAGAACAACGAGCAATCAATCAGGTACGACAACGAGTGTTCCAGCAAGCCTTACAAGGAGCTCTAGGAACTCTGAATAGTTGTTTGAACAGTGAGTTACATTTACGCACCATCAGTGCTAATATTGGCATGCTCGGGGCCATGAAAGAAATAACTGATTAGCCCTTCCACTGTAGGCATTATTTTTTTTTCTCGCTTTGCTTCCGAAAAAGAATTAAGAGACACTAATGGTAACCCTTCGAGTCGACGAAATTAGTAATATTATCCGTGAACGTATTGAACAATATAATAGAGAAGTCACGATTGTGAATACCGGCACCGTACTTCAAGTAGGCGACGGTATTGCTCGTATTCATGGTCTTGATCAAGTAATGGCAGGGGAATTAGTAGAATTTGAAGAGGGTACCGTAGGCATTGCTCTGAATTTGGAATCAAATAATGTTGGTGTTGTATTAATGGGTGACGGTTTGATGATACAAGAGGGAAGTTCTGTAAAAGCAACAGGAAGAATTGCTCAGATACCAGTGAGCGAGGCTTATTTAGGTCGTGTTATAAATGCTCTGGCTAAACCTATTGATGGGAGAGGTGAAATTTCAGCTTCTGAATCTCGGTTAATTGAATCTCCCGCTCCGGGTATTATTTCGAGACGTTCCGTATATGAGCCTCTTCAAACGGGGCTTATTGCTATTGATTCGATGATCCCTATAGGACGCGGTCAGCGAGAATTAATTATTGGGGACAGACAGACCGGGAAAACAGCAGTAGCCACAGATACTATTCTCAATCAAAAAGGGCAAAATGTAATATGTGTTTATGTAGCTATTGGTCAAAAAGCATCTTCCGTGGCTCAGGTAGTGACTACTTTCCAAGAACGAGGGGCGATGGAATACACTATTGTGGTAGCCGAAACGGCGGATTCGCCTGCAACATTACAATACCTCGCGCCTTATACAGGAGCGGCTCTGGCTGAATATTTTATGTACCGTGAACGACATACTTTAATAATTTATGACGATCTCTCCAAACAAGCACAAGCTTATCGCCAAATGTCTCTTCTATTAAGAAGACCACCCGGTCGCGAAGCTTATCCAGGAGATGTTTTTTATTTGCATTCACGCCTTTTGGAAAGAGCCGCTAAATCAAGTTCTCGTTTAGGTGAAGGAAGTATGACCGCTTTACCCATAGTTGAGACTCAATCTGGGGACGTTTCGGCTTATATTCCTACTAATGTGATTTCCATTACAGATGGACAAATATTCTTATCTGCCGATCTATTCAATGCTGGAATCCGTCCTGCTATTAATGTGGGTATTTCGGTCTCCAGAGTAGGATCCGCAGCTCAAATTAAAGCCATGAAACAGGTAGCTGGTAAATCAAAATTGGAACTGGCTCAATTCGCAGAGTTAGAAGCCTTTGCACAATTCGCTTCTGATCTCGATAAAGCCACTCAGAATCAGTTGGCAAGAGGTCAACGATTACGCGAGTTGCTCAAACAATCTCAATCAGCCCCTCTCACGGTGGAAGAACAAATACTTACTATTTATACTGGGGCGAATGGGTATCTTGATCCGTTAGATATTGGACAGGTAAAGAAATTTCTCGTTCAGTTACGTACCCACTTAAAAACAAACAAACCTCAGTTCCAAGAAATCATATCTTCTACCAAGACATTCACCGAACAAGCAGAAGCCCTTTTGAAGGAAGCTATTCCGGAACAGATGGAACTGTTTATACTTCAGGAACAAACATAAAGAAATTGATCACTCTGAGTACAAGAGGAAAGGAATCGTTGAGAAGTGTTTCCGGTTCGAATCATTCAAAATATCTTTCTTGGCATAGCAATCTACAAAAATAGATGGAAATAAATTGCGTCCAATAGGATTTGAACCTATACCAAAGGTTTAGAAGACCTCTGTCCTATCCATTAGACAATGGGCGCTTTGCTTTTCATTCCGATTTTCTTCTTTCGCATTCTTGCTTTCCTATCGCCCGTTCCGATAAACGAATTGTATTGTATGTGAGAGATTTTAGGGAATAAAGAAAAGATGCATATCCAAATCAACGATGCACGTATAATAATAATAATAATTAATATGGAGCGGGTAGCGGGAATCGAACCCGCATCGTTAGCTTGGAAGGCTAGGGGTTATAGTCGACGTCGATTCATCATTTTTAACGTCTCTAATTCAAAACCGAACATGAAACTTTGGTTTCATTCGGCTCCTTTATGGAATATAGATGGATTCCCAGATCTAAGGCGTAAACGAAACTAAAAAAAAAAGAGAAAATATTTACGATACGATGTGTGGAAAAAGGGGAGTCATCGCAAATCCGAATTCAAAGAAAAAATTCGATCCATAACATCTATGTCAGTTTTTCTGTATGAATATGAATGCATACAAAACAACTCACTTTCTAGATGATCCCTCTAGAAGAGGGGATTTTAAAAAATACTTCTAGTTACTTCGTTCCCTATTTCTACTCGCGAGAATCCTGAGGAAAAGAATTTTCTTCCGCCGAGCTGAAACAATATGTCGACGACTCTAGTAAACCAAAGTCATCGTTTAATAGCTATTTGGCTTCAACCTCCTCCCCCCCAAAAAGTGGAAGATCTAGTTACGATTAGAAATAAACTTTTGTATCTTCATCCATAGATCCTTTACTCATACTCATTCAAAAGGAACGGTTGATCCAACTCAAAAAAAAAAAAATTATGTTTCGCGATTCCATAATCCAATTTGCTTATTCAAATTATAATTTACCTTTGGATACAAATCACGAGAATGTATATTCTTCCTCAAACGTGGCGTTGAGAGGTAAAGGATTAAACCCTTTTAAGAAATAAAGTTTTTGATCGGAATAGGAAAAAACCGAAAGAACCTTTAACTATTTCAGTTGTTAATAGAACGAATCACACTTTTACCACTAAACTATACCCGCTACAATATGATTATTGTATATGAATGTACCGTTTGTCCAACAAAACAAGGGAGTAAAACGTAATCAAGATAGTATCAGAATCATGAAAATTGGAGTGCTGATGTGTTCCAGGGGGAAGGCTTGATGAAATAGGAGAAGAGAATGGGGGCTCATTTAAATAACAAGTTATATCTTTTCTTTTGCTGGTGGAGTTATTACTGACAGTCCCGGCCTGAAAGATCCATTTAAGTCGGAACATAAGATTGAGTTAAGTTGCGCAAGAATCCATAGCTCCATTTTTTTTTTTCAACTTCTTCCTCGAGTCTTTCAAGCAAAGAAACGATTTTCTCAAAAAAATAAAAATAAAGAAGGAGAGTTTTAATTTGAGTCTTATCTTTTTTCGAAGCTATTCCTTTCTTCCCTATTCATTCACCTGTCCGATCTTCTGAATTGGGGTCAATTAGATCTAGTAAAAAATCATAGTATTCATTTTGTTTGTGTTTGTGGACTCAAATGTTCAAACAAAGCTTGTCCCTTGAAGAAATAAATGAGTTCTAATAGAAATAGAATATGTATGTTTTTTTATTCCAGTAGGGAAATCGAGAAAAGGAAAAAGAAAAAATAATAAGAAATGAAACTCCTATCATAGGAATGGAAATAGTCCTTCTTGCTCTTGTTGCTGCTTCAATAACAATTTGGTTTTCAAATCAGAAAAATAATTTGATCCATGATTCATTGGAACAAAAGAAGGAACGGCCTGGCTAGGTACTGTACTGGCCAGGCCGGGGGAATAAAAGAACCCTTCGGACGAAATCAAAGACGTACTCTTTCTATTGGAGATATCTGTTTCGAATCGTTATCCAAATTGAATTGCGGATAAAATTCGTATATATATAGTAAGTATAATATAGTAAGTATAAATAAATGTATAAAATAAATAAATAAAGATAATTCGTATATATATAGTAAGTATAATATAGTAAGTATAAATAAATGTATAAAATAAATAAATAAAGATAAAGAAAGACTTTGATCAATATTTACTTCAGGCGTCGCATATGAATTATCTTTTTGTAATTGGGAGAGATGGCTGAGTGGACTAAAGCGACGGATTGCTAATCCGTTGTACGAGCTGTTCGTACCGAGGGTTCGAATCCCTCTTTCTCCGTTCCCTCGGATCACTTGAGATTTATCTTTCGAATTCGAAAAAATATCAAGTCCTTTATCATAGTTAAATGTCTGGAATAGAGAAAAGCATAGGAAAATGCAGAAATCAAGCAAGGAAATAATGAAAAATCTCTGATTTTTTTATTCCTCACGTCCAGGATTACGTCCTGGATCATTAGATAGGAATCCGAAGATGAAGAGAGAAACAAAGAATATCACTACTGTGTAAACGAAGAGTTTGAGAGTAAGCATTGCACAATCTCCAAGATCATTTTTTTTTTGTTTTTTGCAAAGGAAATAAGGGAATAGATTCTCTATTTTTGTACCACATATCCTTGACACCAAGAAAAGAAATGAAAAAGTGGTTTCTAGAAAAGAAAGGAATTTGCAGGAATTCCTTTGTTACCAAAATTATCTTGTCATACCCCAATTAGGTATTATGGGGTACCATAATGGGGTCTTTGACCCCTGGAACTGGAAGGGCATAATGCGGAAATTAGGTGATCCAGATTCATCGCGGCTATCAAAAAGCAAAAGAATTTCAATCTTTGAATCGAGGGTTCATAATGTAAGACTTATCTGATCTTATCAATTGTTATGTTAGAGTTGAATTTATTTTATCGAATAAATCATGAATATGAATGTTTCTAGGACAGTATTAAAGATCTCATCGAAAACTTACAGCAGCTTGCCAAACAAGGGCTAAGAGAAAAAAGAGCACAGGTATGACTGGCATAAAATCTACGATTGGATTGAAAAAAGCATAAGCTTCGGGCAATTTGGCGAAGAAAAAGCTACTCGAATGAAGGGCAGAATTAAGACAGATACAGATCAAACTAAAGATATTAAGCATAAGAAATATTTCGTTCTTGGAGATAATTTCATTTTTATTGAGTTATTGATATAAGGGAAAAATTAAGAAAGAAGAGAAGACAAAAAATCCTTCTTTCTTTTTCTTTGAACTTCCCCCAATCAAAAATCCTTCAATTCTCAAATGAGAATAGAAGGAATCATACTTTCATACAATATCTTAATTGACTTATATGGAATGATCAATGAATTCATTTTCATTCTACATTTACACGTATAGAATCCTAGCAACAACCTATTCCATAGATATTTGGGCTGGAATTGACGAATAACCAATAACAATATTAGTGTTTATTAGTGTCGAATTGAAATCTAAATGGGGCGTGGCCAAGTGGTAAGGCAGCGGGTTTTGGTCCCGTTACTCGGAGGTTCGAATCCTTCCGTCCCAGACCGCTTCTATCAAAACAAAGATTGTTCTCTTTAACAATCTTCTGTTTAAGAGTATAAGGTATAAGGTTGGATACAATATGATCCAATTTTTCTTTCTGAGTTCTAATGATTCTTCTATGAATCATAGATTCCTTTCGATTTCCAATTGTAAGAAAAAGAATCGAGTATAAATTGCGGATGGAAATAAACATCTTTTACCTTTTTGATATTAGGTAGGATGGGAACATAGATCAAAGTTGAATTAAAAAAAAAATGGGATGGGCCGTTCAGTGTATGCCCGTCCCGCTCTACTCATATTCATATTGGGGTAAGTTAGTCACTTATAGAAACTTTATGCCCATCTATTATATTTTGATTCTCACATGATGCATTCTAAGTTGAAATGCGAAAGATAAGATCTCTATTTTTTCGAAACTAAACATGTTAGTCAAAATGACTAATTCTATGTGGATCCTGAATCCTAAACAGGAGGGAGTTCTTGGGACTAATTACATCACTGGGATTAAAGTTCTTAAGACTGGGTGTGGGTGGGGTAAAATCAAAATTAAGAACAACGAATTGATCTGGACCCATTTTGCTTTGTACCTATACAAGATAATATAACATACCGCAAGAGGATCTTTTATTATTTGATTGTCTTGGGGTATGATTCATGATCCCCATAGAATTCGAGTTAATCGGCAATGGAAGGTATCAATTTTTCAATATCTGTGTCGTCCGGATCTCATTAATAAACAATAAAGTGCAATATGGAACAGATTTTTTTTCTTTGAGCCTAATTGCTTTTTTTTTTTTTGCATCTGGCTACAATAAATAATTGGAAGTCAATGTAGTGATTGGGAGGAAGATTCATATATTCCATTCACTTTACTTTTGACTTGATAGAATTTATGGAAGGGTTACTAAACCTAAAGTAAAGCAAAATCTGTATAAAATGAACCATGCCTACATGTATTGTTATTGTTTGTTCTATTTCAGTGATACCGGTATTTCGGCTGCGGTGAAAAAGATCTTTGATACCTTACCTTAAATATCTATGATTACTCCCGTTGACAATTGTTCTGTGTATCTGATGGATACGGAAAGATCATACTCCTACGGTTCTGGTTTTATCAATCAGATGGAAGAATAACAACCTTAATCTTATCTTACATGAGAGCTTTTTTCCATCCATCCCATCCCCATGAAAACAAATAAATTGAATTTGTTTCTCGATCCATCTACCTGCTTTAAATCATTAATGATTCAATTGGAAAAGGAACATGGATTTCTCTTATGTCTTATGATGATCAAATTTAGTCATTACAGGAAAACTTATTTCCATTAATGATAATGATGTCGAAGTAGGAAATTATGATGTCGAAGTAGGAAATTCTTGAAACCTTTTTTCATGATTCCTTTATCAATCCTTAGATACTTGAAGAAGCGCGAGATTGATGAACCTAGTCTATAATCGATTCATTTGCGACTTTTCCGAGTCATTGGAATAGCTTATTTGGCTAATGACTTATTTTGTTCCGGTATTGAGTATTGAGAATCTAATTAAAGACCTTTCTTTAATTTAGTTGTTCGAGAAAGAGTTGGATCCTTCATGATTGATTGTCCCGAACAATCTGTTGAAGATGTAGATGTAAAGAAGTGTTAAGTAATTCGTTTATTCGTCTTTTTTAGAAATGTGTTTCATTCATACGGTCGAATATGGGGTAAGATTGAATCTTTGTCTTTGCTTGTGGGGCCTTCTCTAGATGAATACCTATCCATCCATATATATATCAAAATATCTATAATATAGATATCAAAATATATATCAAAATCAAAATATAGATATAAATATCTATTTATATATATAATTTATATATATATAAATATAAAAGTATGGACTGCTGTGTACCGATTGAGCGTACCGATTGAGCCAATGACTATTCCGGATTCCATATTGAATCAATTCCATACCGGTTCAAAATTAGAGGAATGTTATGGTAAAACTTCGTTTGAAACGATGTGGTAGAAAGCAACGTGCGACTTGAAAGACATGATCGGCTGTGGATTCTTGCATCCACCATTTTATATATCAATGAAGATGCTCTTGGCTCGACATAGTTTGTTCTGTTCTACTAGGACCCCCCAAAATTGGGGGTTGTAAATAGTACATGATGTAGCTCGAGTATAAAGTATTGATTCATTTATCAAGGGGAAGGATCTAGGGTTAGTGCCAATCAATAAGTTGGAACAACTTCGTAAGTATATCTTCGATATAGAAATCCAAAGGTTCAAATTCCAACAAGTTTCGAATAAAAAAAAACAAAGTAAAATTTGCCGGAATTGGTAAAACTATTTTGATCAAAAGTGTATTACAGGGGAATCAATCGTTCGTATGATTCTTTCAATAGAAAGAAATAACAAAAGGTATGTTGCGACCATTTTGAAACGATTAAGGATCACCGAAGTAATGTCTAAACCCAATGATTCAAAGCAAAGATAAAGGATACCGGAACAAGGAAACACCATTTTCAATTGTCTCAACAACTGGAACTAGATCAGAATGAGGAAGAAAAAGAGATTCTAGGCGGGACAAATAAAAGAGGTTAGAGACGGCTCAACAAATGTCCAAGGATTTCCCTTTAAGCTCTTTGAGAATTGCCCAACTTGAGTTATGAGTACGAATGATATTTCTTTTTTTTTTTCAGGAAAGGAAAGGAAGGAAGAACAAAAAAAACGACTCAACTTATAGTCTAATTGATGATTTTATGGATACATTTGTCACTATATGATATGCATAGCATAAATTCAAACTCGAATCATTCTTTCTCGAGCCGTATGAGGAGAAAACCTCCTATACGTTTCTAGGGGGGGCATTGTTCATCTATATCTATCCCAATGAGTCATCTATCGAATCATTGCGATTGATGTTCGATCCCAAAGAGAAGGAAGAGATCTTCGTAAAGTGGGTTTTTACGATCCGATAAAGAATCAAACTTATTCAAACGTTCCTGCTATTCTATATTTCCTTGAAAAAGGCGCTCAACCTACAGGAACTGTTCATGATATTTCAAAGAAGGCAGAGGTCTTTAAGGAACTTCGAATTAATCAAACGAAATGAAATAAATGAAATAAACAAAAAAGGGGGGTGCCCAGTATCTTATCGAGCTTTGTGTAATTCTTTCTCCACCACTCCGATTTTTCTTACTCTATTCATACCTATTCACTATTGCTCCTCTATAATCCCATATCAGATAACGATAACGAAAAAAAATCTTTTTTTATTGATATGAGACAGATAGAAAAAAAAATCTCGAGTGAATAGATGAAATAATCGGATCTAGAAAATGATGGTATGGGATTACCATCAATCGGATTGTTTTCGTTGGGACTCCACCAACAAACAAGGGGTCAATCTTGTTTATTGTACCTCTATTGAATAAACTAGAGATTTTTTTTCCTACTTTTTTTTTTTTCTTATTTATTCCCCCATCCACACTTCATTTCTGATCTGTGTAGTGTCAATCCAACACAAGTACTTATTTTCTTTAATTGAATTTGTTTTCTCAACCAACATTCAATTCATATTGACAATGTTGTATCGATCAAATATAATTTGATCGTGGATAAATAGATCCATTTATCCCAGCCTCATAAGTTTGTTTCTTTATTTCTTTACTTTATTTCAATTTCACTCAAATGGTGAGTTCGCCAGATTCGCTGCGACACAAGAAGTATCTTCTTAATGAAAAATGAAAAAAAAAAATATTGATAAAAATATGGATGATCCATAAATTTTGGCATCCATCTATATTGATCCGGGAATTCGTTGTATTTTCATCTAATCTGTTCATTTTGATGTTCATAATTGATCATCAAATTTTCTTTTAGATTTGTTTGTTACTAGTTCAATGTTTTGACGGGGTCGAGCAATCCAATCCCAATCTCTTGGTTTGAGTTTTATTTTTATTCCGATCGTATCTACACACCATATTTTTCCGGGTTGCTAACTCAACGGTAGAGTACTCGGCTTTTAAGTGCGGCTATGATCTTTTACACATTTGGATGAAGCAAGGGATTCGTCCATACCATTGGTATAGTTTGTAAGACCACGACTGATCCTGAAAGGGAATGAATGGAAAAAATAGCATGTCGTATCAATGGAGAATTTTGTTGATAATACTTTATCCTTACCGAATCGGTACAAAATCTTGTTTTGATTC
>NW_027519846.1:20000-32500 GCF_043159265.1 Tasmannia lanceolata | reverse complement strand
GATCATATTAGAGCTCGTCAGGAAGTACTTGGTACTACGATCATTGGAGGAACAATACCTAACCCCGAGGATGCTCCAGAATCTTTTCGATTACTCGTTCGAGAACTACGATCTTTGGCTCTGGAACTGAATCATTTCCTTGTATCTGAGAAGAACTTCCAGATTCATAGGAAGGAAGCTTGATCGGAATGAATCAGAATTTATATTCTATAATATGATCGACAGGTATAAACATCAACAACTTCGAATTGGATCAGTTTCTCCTCAACAAATAAGTGCTTGGGCTAACAAAATACTACCTAATGGAGAGATAGTTGGAGAGGTGACAAAACCCTATACTTTTCATTACAAAACCAATAAACCGGAAAAAGATGGATTGTTTTGTGAAAGAATTTCTGGACCTATAAAAAGTGGAATTTGTGCTTGTGGAAATTATCGAGTGATCGGAGATGAAAAAGAAGACCCGAAATTTTGTGAACAATGCGGAGTCGAATTTGTTGATTCTCGGATACGAAGATATCAAATGGGATACATCAAACTGGCATGTCCAGTGACTCATGTGTGGTATTTTAAACGTCTTCCTAGTTATATCGCGAATCTTTTAGATAAACCCCTTAAGGAATTAGAAAGCCTAGTATACTGCGATGTGTGATTTGATCGAAATTATGAGTTTACAGATTCGGAATGAGAAACTGTCATCCCATTTAATCCGATTGGGATGCCCCTGGCTCTGACATGTCTCCTGGGAGAGGAAGAAGAAGAACATGAAGCTCAGAATTATGGGTGTATTCAATACTTCCAAATAAAGGGGGAATTGATCCATGGTCGATTCCGTAACATATAAATAGGAATTGCTAGCTGTACCTCGTGAAAAAAAAAAAAGAATTCTTTCTTGGAATTAGCCACTCCATTTCTTTTAGAAATAAATTCTGTTTTCTGTTCAAGTAAACAAATATGACATGGTTACAGGAATCTATCCATCGCATATATGCTTCAAGGGACATCATAGCATAACCGTCGAGGTGAAGTAGGGACCTAAAAGATCGAATGGAACGATACATAGACAAGTAAATCCCTTATGAGTTCCAAGGTATTCCTTTAAGGGGATTCATCATTCGAGGGGACGTAGGCTACTCAACAATTTCACATTTTATTTATGTCGTAATTGAATAATGAATAAGTAATTCCGAAAATAAAATATAAAGTAAAAATGAATCAATGAAATATAGGTTGGTTCTCACTGGGAACTTGAGTAAGGAGTAGATTTTTATGGGGGTTTCTAGAACAAAATTTGAAAGTGAGACCCCCTTTATTTATTATTTATTTGGTGTAACTACTTGAGCCGGATGAGAGGAAACCTTCATGTCCGGTTTTTAAGGGGGGGATCCTATAGGAACCTATCCCAATTTTTCTTTTGCTAGGCCCATAGTTAAAAAACCGACTTTCTTACGATTACGAGGTTCATTCGAATATGAAATACAATCCCGGAAATATAGCATCCCACTTTTTTTTACTACCCAAGGCTTCGATACATTTCGAAATCGAGAAATCTCTACTGGAGCAAGTGCTATCAGAGAACAATTAGCCGATCCAGATTTGCGAATTATTACAGATCATTCATTGGTGGAATGGAAGGAATTAGGGGAAGAAAGGTACACTGGGAATGAATGGGAAGATAGAAAAGTTGGAAGAAGAAAGGATTTTTTGGTTAGACGCATGGAATTAGCTAAGCATTTTGTTCGAACAAATGTAGAACCAGAACGGATGGTTTTGTGCCTATTACCAGTTCTTCCTCCGGAGTTGAGACCAATCATTCAGATAGATGGGGGTAAACCAATGAGTTCGGATATTAATGAACTCTATCGAAGAGTTATCTATCGGAACAATACTCTTACCGATCCATTAACAACAAGTAGATCTACGCCAGGGGAATCAGTAATGTGTCAGGAGAAATTGGTACAAGAAGCCGTAGATACACTTCTTGATAATGGGATCCGCGGGCAACCAATGAGGGATGGTCATAATAAAGTTTACAAGTCGTTTTCAGATGTAATTGAAGGCAAAGAGGGAAGATTTCGTGAGACTCTACTTGGTAAACGGGTCGATTATTCGGGGCGTTCCGTCATTGTCGTGGGCCCTTCGCTTTCATTACATCGATGTGGATTACCTCGAGAAATAGCAATAGAACTTTTCCAGACATTTGTAATTCGTGGTCTAATCAGACAACATATTGCTTCCAACATAGGGATTGCAAAAAGTAAAATTCGGGAAAAAGAACCAATTGTATGGGAAATACTTCAAGAAGTTATGCAAGGGCACCCCATATTGCTGAATAGAGCACCCACCCTGCATAGATTAGGCATACAGGCGTTCCAACCTATTTTAGCGGAGGAACGTGCTATTTGTTTACATCCATTAGTTCGTAAGGGATTCAATGCAGACTTTGATGGGGATCAAATGGCTGTTCATGTACCTTTATCTTTGGAAGCTCAAGCAGAGGCTCGTTTACTTATGTTTTCTCATATGAATCTCTTGTCTCCAGCTATTGGGGATCCCATTTCCATACCAACCCAAGATATGCTTATTGGACTCTATGTATTAACCATCGGAAATCGTCGAGGTATTTGTGCAAATAGGTATAATCCATGGAATCACAGAAACTATCAAAATGAAACAGTTTACGAGTATAATAATAACTATAAGTATACGAAAGAAAAAGAACCCTATTTTTGTAGTTCCTATGATGCACTTGGAGCTTACCGGCAGAAACGAATCAATTTAGATAGTCCTTTGTGGCTCCGGTGGCGACTAGATCAACGTTTCATTGCCCCAAGAGAAGTGCCCATCGAAGTTCAATATGAATCTTTGGGTACCTATCATGAGATTTATGGGCACTATCTACTAGTAAGAAGTGTCAAAAAAGAAATCCTTTGTATATACATTCGAACCACCATTGGTCATATTTCTTTTTATCGAGAAATAGAAGAAGCCATACAGGGGTTTTGCCGAGCCTACTCATAAGGTACCTAAGCTAAGTAATTATGTGATACGATACCTTGTGAATTCGGGTCTCTACGGTTCAACCGGTATCCTAATTCCTGAATTGATACGTGAATCAAGATAGAGGAAAGGAAGTCTTCGAATCACTGACTCAAACCTATTGTCGAATCCTACTCAACAGAATATGGAGGTACTTATGGCGGAACGGGCCGATCTGGTCTTTCACAATAAAGTGATAGATGGAACTGCCATGAAACGACTTATTAGTCGATTAATAGATCACTTCGGAATGGCATATACATCACACATACTGGATCAAGTAAAGACTATGGGTTTCCAGCAAGCCACTGCTACATCCATTTCATTAGGAATTGATGATCTTTTAACAATACCTTCTAAGGGATGGCTAGTCCAAGATGCTGAACAACAAAGTTTGATTTTGGAAAAGCACCATCATTATGGGAATGTACACGCGGTAGAAAAATTACGTCAATCCATTGAGATATGGTATGCTACAAGTGAATATTTGAGACAAGAAATGCATCCTAATTTTAGGATGACGGATCCTTCTAATCCAGTCCATATAATGTCCTTTTCGGGAGCTCGGGGAAATGCATCTCAGGTACACCAATTAGTCGGTATGAGAGGATTAATGTCGGATCCCCAAGGACAAATGATTGATTTACCCATTCAAAGCAATTTACGCGAAGGACTTTCTTTAACGGAATATCTCATTTCTTGCTACGGAGCTCGCAAAGGAGTTGTGGATACTGCTGTACGAACATCAGATGCTGGATACCTCACGCGTCGACTTGTTGAAGTAGTTCAACACATTGTTGTACGTAGAACAGATTGTGGCACTATCCGAGGTATTTCCGTGAGTCCTCGAAATGGGATGACGGAAAAAATGTTGATCCAAACACTAATTGGTCGTGTATTAGCAGACGATATATATATGGGTCTACGATGCATTGCCGCTCGAAATCAAGATATTGGGGTTGGGCTTGTCAATCGATTCATAACCTTTCGAGCACAATCAATATATATTCGAACCCCCTTTATTTGCAGGAGTACATCTTGGATCTGTCGATTATGTTATGGTCGGAGTCCCACTCATGGTGACCTGGTCGAATTGGGAGAAGCAGTAGGTATCATTGCGGGTCAATCAATTGGGGAACCAGGGACTCAACTAACATTAAGAACTTTTCATACCGGTGGAGTATTCACAGGTGGTACTGCAGAACATGTACGAGCCCCCTCTAATGGAAAAATAAAATTCAATGAGGATTTGGTTCATCCCACACGTACACGTCATGGGCATCCTGCTTTTCTATGTTATATAGACCTGTATGTCACTATTGAGAGTCAGGATATTCTACATAATGTGAATATTCCACCAAAAAGTTTTCTTTTAGTTCAAAATGATCAATATGTAGAATCAGAACAAGTGATTGCCGAGATTCGCGCTGGAACATCCACTTTCAATTTTAAAGAGAGAGTTCGAAAACATATTTATTCTGACTCAGAGGGAGAAATGCACTGGAGTACCGATGTGTACCATGCACCTGAATATACATATGGTAATGTTCATCTCTTACCTAAAACAAGTCATTTATGGATATTATCGGGGGGTCCGTGCAGATCTAGTATAGTGCCTTTTTCGCTCCACAAGGATCAAGATCAAATGAACATTCATTCTCTTTCTGTCGAACAGAGAGAGAGTTCTGACCTCTCAGTGACTAATGATCGAGTGAGACACAAATTGTTTAGTTCAGATCCTTCCGGTAAAAAAGAGGGAAAGATTCTTGATTATTCAGGACCTGCTCGAATCATATCCAATGGTCGTTGGAATTTCATATATCCTGCCATTCTCCACGAGAATTCTGATTTATTGGCGAAAAGGCGAAGAAATAGATTCATCATCCCATTCCAATATGATCAAGAACGAGAGAAAGAACTAATGCCTCGTTCTGGTATCTCGATTGAAATACCCATAAATGGTATTTTACGTAGAAATAGTATTCTTGCTTATTTCGACGATCCCCGATACAGAAGAAGCAGTTCAGGAATTACTAAGTATGGGACTGTAGAAGTGGATTCAATCGTCAAAAAAGAGGATTTGATTGAGTATCGAGGAGCAAAGGAATTTAGTCCGAAATACCAAATGAAAGTAGATCGCTTTTTTTTCATTCCCGAAGAAGTGCATATCTTACCTGGCTCTTCGTCCATAATGGTACAGAACAATAGTATCATTGGAGTCGATACACGAATCACTTTAAATACAAGAAGCCGCGTAGGTGGATTAGTCCGAGTGGAGAGAAAAAAAAAAAGGATTGAACTGAAAATCTTTTCTGGAGATATCCATTTTCCTGGAGAGACAGATAAGATCTCCCGGCACAGCGGCATCTTGATACCACCAGGAACGGGAAAAAAAAATTCTAAGGAATCAAAAAAATTACAAAATTGGATCTATGTCCAACGGATCACACCTACCAAGAAAAAGTATTTTGTTTCGGTTCGATCCGTAGTCACATATGAAATAGCTGATGGTATCAATTTAGCAACGCTTTTTCCCCAGGATCTGTTGCAAGAAAGGGATAATGTGAAATTCCGAGTTGAAAATTATATCCTTTATAGAAATGGCAAACCAATTCGAGGAATTTATTACACAAGTATTCAATTAGTTCGTACTTGTTTAGTATTGAATTGGGACCAAGACCGAAATGGTTCTATAGAAAAGGTTCAGGCTTCCATTGTTGAAGTGAGGGCAAATGATCTGATTCGAGATTTCATAAGAATTGACTTAGTGAAGTCCCCTATTTCGTATATCGGAAAAAGGAATGATATGGCGGGTTCGGGATTGATCCCAGATAATGGATCAGATCACACCAATATCAATCCTTTTTATTCCAAGGCGAGGAGGATTCAATCACTTACCCAACATCAAGGAACTATTCGTACGTTGCTGAATAGAAATAAGGAATGCCAATCTTTTCTAATTTTGTCATTATCCAATTGTTCTCGAATTGGTCCATTCAATGGTTCTAAATCTCACAATGTGACAAAAGAATCAATTCAAATTAAAGAGGATCCCATGATTCCGATTAGGAATTCGTTGGGTCCCTTAGGGACTGTACCTAAAATTGCGAATTTTTATTCACCTTACTATTTAATAACTCATAATCAGATCTTGTTAAATAAATATTTGCTACTTGACAATTTAAAACAGACTTTACAAGTACTTAAATATTATTTAATGGATGAAAATGGGAGAATTTATAATCCCTATCCATGCAGGAACATCATTTTTCATCCATTCGATTTGACTTGGTGCTTTCTCCATCACGATTATTGTGAGAAGACATCCAAAATAATTGTCCTCGGACAGTTTATTTGTGAAAATGTATGTATATCCAAATATGGACCACAGATAAAATCTGGTCAAGTTCTAATTGTTCATGTTGACTCCTTAGTCATAAGATCAGCTAAGCCTCATTTGGCCACCCCAGGGGCAACCGTTCATGGTCATTATGGAGAAATCCTTTACGAAGGGGATACATTAGTTACATTTATATATGAAAAATCGAGATCGGGTGATATAACGCAAGGTCTTCCAAAAGTGGAACAAGTGTTAGAAGTGCGTTCGATTGATTCAATATCGATGAACCTAGAAAAGAGGGTTGAGGGTTGGAACGAACATATAAAAAGAATTCTTGGAATTCCGTGGGAATTCTTGATTGGTGCTGAGCTAACCATAGCGCAAAGTCGTATCTCTTTGGTTAATAAGATCCAAAGGGTTTATCGATCCCAGGGGGTGCAAATCCATAATAGGCATATAGAGATTATTGTACGTCAAATAACATCAAAAGTGTTGGTTTCAGAAGATGGAATGTCTAATGTTTTTTCACCCGGAGAACTAATAGGATTGTTTCGAGCGGAACGAACAGGGCGTGCTTTGGAAGAAGCGATCTGTTACCGAGCCTTCTTATTGGGAATTACCAGGGCATCTCTGAATACTCAAAGTTTCATATCCGAAGCAAGTTTTCAAGAAACTGCTCGAGTTTTAGCAAAAGCCGCTCTACGAGGTCGTATTGATTGGTTGAAAGGCCTGAAAGAGAACGTTGTTCTGGGGGGGATGATACCTGTTGGTACCGGATTCAAGGGATTAGTGCACCGTTCAAGGCAAGACAACAACATTCCCTTGGAAATCAAAAAGAAGAATCTATTCGAGGGGGAAATTAGAGATATTTTGTTCCACCACAGAGAATTATTTGGTTCTTACATCCCAAATAATTTCCATAATACACCAGAACAATAATTTACGGGATTTCATGATTCCTAAGAGCAAATTGATTCTTTTCTTTTAACTTTAATTATATGGTATGGTCCGGTCTTTTTATTGGGTAATAAAGATAATAACGAATAGAAAGGAATTAATCACTTGGACCATGTATCAAGGGTCAATCTCCGGGAGAAGGTTCCGTCGGAACAATTATTTATTTCAGGGTACCTCGTCTCTTAAAAAAAAAAAAAAGAGAAAGTGTGGGGAAAAATGACAAGAAGATATTGGAACATTAATTTAGAAGAGATGATGGAAGCAGGAGTTCATTTTGGTCATGGTACTAGGAAATGGAATCCTAGAATGGCACCTTACATCTCTGCAAAGCGTAAAGGTATTCATATTACAAATCTTACTAGAACTGCTCGTTTTTTGTCAGAAGCCTGTGATTTAGTTTTTGATGCAGCAAGTAGGGGAAAACACTTCTTAATAGTTGGTACCAAAAATAAAGCAGCTGATTCAGTAGCATCAGCTGCAATAAAGGCTCGGTGTCATTATGTTAATAAAAAATGGCTCGGTGGTATGTCAACGAATTGGTCCACTACAGAAACGAGACTTCATAAGTTTAGGGATTTGAAAGCGGAACAAAAGGCGGGGAAACTCAACCGTCTACCGAAAAGAGATGCAGCAATGTTGAAGAGACAATTATCTCACCTGCAAACATATTTGGGTGGGATCAAATATATGACGGGCTTACCCGATATTGTAATCATCGTTGATCAGCAAGAAGAATATACGGCTCTTCGAGAATGTCTCACTTTAGGGATTCCGACGATTTGCTTAATCGATACAAATTGTAACCCGGATCTCGCAGATATTTCTATTCCAGCCAACGATGACGCTATAGCGTCAATCCGATTGATTCTTAACAAATTAGTATCCGCAATTTGTGAGGGTCGTTCTAGCTATATAAGAAATCGTTGATTAATAATAAGATAAGCCAATGACTTTTTGAACCCCATAGATTGATTTAATCGGTTACTATTTCTGAATCTCAAAAAAGAGATCAAAATCACTGGGGATATTATGTGATTACTTGGTATCCTAAATATACGATTTAAAGTAGTCGAGTCGAGAAAGAGAGGGTTGAATCAAAATAATTCTTTTTTAAGTTCTATTTCTGTCAGAGGGCAATATGAATGTTCTACCATGTTCCATCAACACACTCAAAGGGTTATACGATCTATCCGGTGTGGAAGTAGGCCAACATTTCTATTGGCAAATAGGGGGTTTCCAAGTCCATGCCCAAGTACTTATCACTTCTTGGGTCGTAATTGCTATCTTATTAGGTTCAGCCACTATAGCTGTTCGGAACCCACAAACCATTCCAACTAACAGTCAGAATTTCTTCGAATATGTACTTGAATTCATTCGAGACTTGAGCAAAACTCAGATTGGAGAAGATTATGGTCCTTGGGTTCCTTTTATTGGAACTATGTTCCTATTTATTTTTGTTTCTAACTGGTCAGGTGCTCTTTTACCTCGGAAAATCATACAGTTACCTCATGGGGAGTTAGCTGCACCCACGAATGATATAAATACTACTGTTGCTTTAGCTTTACCCACGTCAGTGGCATATTTCTATGCGGGTCTTACTAAAAAGGGATTGGGCTATTTCGGTAAATACATTCAACCAACTCCAATACTTTTACCAATTAACATCCTAGAAGATTTCACAAAACCTTTATCACTTAGTTTTCGACTTTTCGGGAATATATTGGCTGATGAATTAGTAGTTGTTGTTCTTGTTTCTTTAGTACCTTTAGTGGTTCCTATACCTGTCATGTTTCTTGGATTATTCACAAGCGGGATTCAAGCTCTTATTTTTGCGACTTTAGCCGCGGCTTATATAGGTGAATCCATGGAGGGTCATCATTGACTAGCTTCCAAAATAGTCTTGTTTTTTTTTTTTTGAAAAAAAAAACAAGACTATCCCAACTCATGGGTGGCTCAAGATAATCTACTTGGGGAACATGATGGATATCTACAAATATGGTAGATACGATTTAGAGTAGGGTCAATAAAGATGTACGATATTAGGGAATTAAAAAAAAAAAAAGGAAAGAGATCGAAAAGATCTTTTTTCCTAAGATTCCCGTTTGGTCCATTTACGTCATACCTCTCCAATTGATATTCTATTTATATCAGTCAATTACGATTACGGTATTACGATTCATAATTTGAATAAGAAAGAATTGTTATGTTATCTGTTTCCGACGTATGCCTAAACAAAAAAACTATGTTCTATCAATTCAATGGTTGACAAAAATTGTCTGCAATTGGATCAATCAAATCTTGATATGGATATGGAATGGTTCGGGCTGATGAATCCATCCGTTTATATCAATGCGCAATAATGATAAAGAAAAGGAAGAGAAAAGTTTACAAACAAATAAGATTCAGAAAAAGGTAGGTTAGGGAGGTTGAGCTGGGTATATGTAATGGCTATAATTCAATCCCTGTGTATGTTTCGAAGAATGATTCTATAATCCAATTCAATATAAGATACGAATGGTTTACGTTATGGAAGAAACATATGTATATGTGATATTAGATATTCACGAGTTATATATGGACTATCCATATATATTATTTCCCATCCCACTGAAGTTAGATGGATTCCAACGGAAGGACTTCCGTTTCATCTTTGGCTGTGGATTGAATGAATAAACAGATGAAGTTAAGGATATAGAAGAGAAAGAGCGAAGAATTGAAAGAGTGGTTCGGAACAAAGAAATGGAAGAACTAGAATCGTATGACTTTACAAAGACTCCATGGATAGGAACTAAAAACGAGATATTGAAGCAGTTATGATGATTCAGTAATATCATCACTTCAATTTGGAGTTCTTAGTTACTTCGACCCGATGGATCTTAGTGATGGAATAATAAGTCATAATTCAGTGATTGTATCATTAACCATTTCTTTATTTTGGTGCGAGGAGCTTACCATGAATCCACTGATTTCTGCCGCTTCCGTTATTGCTGCTGGATTGGCCGTAGGGCTTGCTTCAATTGGACCTGGAGTTGGTCAAGGTACTGCTGCGGGCCAAGCTGTAGAAGGTATTGCGAGACAACCAGAAGCAGAGGGTAAAATACGAGGTACTTTATTGCTTAGTCTGGCTTTTATGGAAGCTTTAACAATTTACGGACTGGTCGTGGCATTAGCGCTTTTATTTGCGAATCCTTTTGTTTAATCCTATAAATGTGAAAAATACGTACTTATTTTTTTCTTATTTGATTGCCGTGAACTTGCCGCTTGCTTCTTCGAATTATATCAACACTTTACTCCTACAACCACTTATTCGTTGAGACAATACCCCACCCCAGGGAAAAGGCTGATTTGAGGATGAGGAATTAGTAGATCCACTCGCTTTCTTCCTTTCCATCCTTAATGGAACCCTTTTTTTTTTTTCACTTTTAGGAAGCGTTGTAACAAACGAGGTATTTCGCAATTGGCATGAGACCCGGGACCTCATATTAATAAGTATTTTATTGGATTGGGAACTTCAATTGAAATAATAATAAAGAATAAATGAAATTTCAAAATGAAATGAATCTATTTTATAAATAAATTCATATTTATAAATAAGTAAATAAATAAAAAGAAATCAATCAAAAGTGGGGCGAAATTATACAATAAAGAAAACTCTGTTCAATTAATTTTGTTAGTCCTATCTATAAGAGGAGAGCATATGAAAAATGTAACCGATTCTTTCGTTTCCTTGGGTCACTGGTCATACGCCGGGAGTTTCGGGCTTAATACCGATATTTTAGCAACAAATCCAATAAATCTAAGTGTAGTGCTTGGTGTATTGATCTTTTTTGGAAAGGGAGTGTGTGCGAGTTGTGTATTTCAAGAATAGGCTGGATCCAACCAGCTGCACTTATTTACTTATTTATTTATAAATAGGAAAGTTATAACTAGGAAAGAAAGGTGCACGATCTCAACGAATTACTTCTGAATAAATTCAGAAATCATATGTAAGAACCATAGCATTTCGTGACTCATTGGTAAATCGACTTTGATTCTCTATCAACCAATAATGTGGGACCATTAACATGGTTAAAGCTAAACCGTTTGAAGTCCAGGCACAACATGGTACTCTTTCTACCACTACGTTAGTACGGATATGGTTTAAAAATGAATAGAATAGTTGGCAATTTATCTGATATAGAACACTCATATCAATAAAATGATTTGAACCATTTATTGAAAAATGAAAAAAAAAAACAAATGGGTGCCTCGCCCCCTTTTTGTATCCAACGCTAAATCGACGGCCTGTGTATAAAATAAGAAGAATTCTTTGGATTTGAAGAAAAAAAAAAATGAAAAATTCATAAAATAATAAATAAAAAAAAAAATAAACAACTTTGCTGACAATTACAGATTTTTTGTCTGGTCGGAAGAGTCCTCCGAATATTCTGTTCTGGTCTTGTATCAGTTTCGATATCGTGGAATACGAACAGAGAAGAGAGGGCAGGCTCATTACATTAAAAGATATGGGAATGCCCATTAAGTAACTGAGCGTGAGAGCCAAATGAATTGAAAGATTCATGTTTGGTTCGGGAAGAGATCATGGAAGTTTAGTTGTGAAATGAATGGGAAGATAATCTACTTTCATTAAGTGATTTATTAGATAATCGAAAACAGAGGATCTTGAGTACTATTCGAAATTCAGAAGAACTACGTGGAAGAGCCATTGAGCAGCTCGAAAAAGCCCGGGCTCGCTTACGGAAAGTGGAAATGGAAGCAGATGAGTTTAGAATGAATGGATACTCTGAGATAGAACGAGAAAAAGAGAATTTGATTAATGCTACTTATAATAATTTGGAACGATTAGAAAATTTCAAAAATGAAACCATTAGTTTTGAAGAACAACGAGCAATCAATCAGGTACGACAACGAGTGTTCCAGCAAGCCTTACAAGGAGCTCTAGGAACTCTGAATAGTTGTTTGAACAGTGAGTTACATTTACGCACCATCAGTGCTAATATTGGCATGCTCGGGGCCATGAAAGAAATAACTGATTAGCCCTTCCACTGTAGGCATTATTTTTTTTTCTCGCTTTGCTTCCGAAAAAGAATTAAGAGACACTAATGGTAACCCTTCGAGTCGACGAAATTAGTAATATTATCCGTGAACGTATTGAACAATATAA
>NW_027519846.1:10000-17500 GCF_043159265.1 Tasmannia lanceolata | reverse complement strand
ATTCTTCCTCAAACGTGGCGTTGAGAGGTAAAGGATTAAACCCTTTTAAGAAATAAAGTTTTTGATCGGAATAGGAAAAAACCGAAAGAACCTTTAACTATTTCAGTTGTTAATAGAACGAATCACACTTTTACCACTAAACTATACCCGCTACAATATGATTATTGTATATGAATGTACCGTTTGTCCAACAAAACAAGGGAGTAAAACGTAATCAAGATAGTATCAGAATCATGAAAATTGGAGTGCTGATGTGTTCCAGGGGGAAGGCTTGATGAAATAGGAGAAGAGAATGGGGGCTCATTTAAATAACAAGTTATATCTTTTCTTTTGCTGGTGGAGTTATTACTGACAGTCCCGGCCTGAAAGATCCATTTAAGTCGGAACATAAGATTGAGTTAAGTTGCGCAAGAATCCATAGCTCCATTTTTTTTTTTCAACTTCTTCCTCGAGTCTTTCAAGCAAAGAAACGATTTTCTCAAAAAAATAAAAATAAAGAAGGAGAGTTTTAATTTGAGTCTTATCTTTTTTCGAAGCTATTCCTTTCTTCCCTATTCATTCACCTGTCCGATCTTCTGAATTGGGGTCAATTAGATCTAGTAAAAAATCATAGTATTCATTTTGTTTGTGTTTGTGGACTCAAATGTTCAAACAAAGCTTGTCCCTTGAAGAAATAAATGAGTTCTAATAGAAATAGAATATGTATGTTTTTTTATTCCAGTAGGGAAATCGAGAAAAGGAAAAAGAAAAAATAATAAGAAATGAAACTCCTATCATAGGAATGGAAATAGTCCTTCTTGCTCTTGTTGCTGCTTCAATAACAATTTGGTTTTCAAATCAGAAAAATAATTTGATCCATGATTCATTGGAACAAAAGAAGGAACGGCCTGGCTAGGTACTGTACTGGCCAGGCCGGGGGAATAAAAGAACCCTTCGGACGAAATCAAAGACGTACTCTTTCTATTGGAGATATCTGTTTCGAATCGTTATCCAAATTGAATTGCGGATAAAATTCGTATATATATAGTAAGTATAATATAGTAAGTATAAATAAATGTATAAAATAAATAAATAAAGATAATTCGTATATATATAGTAAGTATAATATAGTAAGTATAAATAAATGTATAAAATAAATAAATAAAGATAAAGAAAGACTTTGATCAATATTTACTTCAGGCGTCGCATATGAATTATCTTTTTGTAATTGGGAGAGATGGCTGAGTGGACTAAAGCGACGGATTGCTAATCCGTTGTACGAGCTGTTCGTACCGAGGGTTCGAATCCCTCTTTCTCCGTTCCCTCGGATCACTTGAGATTTATCTTTCGAATTCGAAAAAATATCAAGTCCTTTATCATAGTTAAATGTCTGGAATAGAGAAAAGCATAGGAAAATGCAGAAATCAAGCAAGGAAATAATGAAAAATCTCTGATTTTTTTATTCCTCACGTCCAGGATTACGTCCTGGATCATTAGATAGGAATCCGAAGATGAAGAGAGAAACAAAGAATATCACTACTGTGTAAACGAAGAGTTTGAGAGTAAGCATTGCACAATCTCCAAGATCATTTTTTTTTTGTTTTTTGCAAAGGAAATAAGGGAATAGATTCTCTATTTTTGTACCACATATCCTTGACACCAAGAAAAGAAATGAAAAAGTGGTTTCTAGAAAAGAAAGGAATTTGCAGGAATTCCTTTGTTACCAAAATTATCTTGTCATACCCCAATTAGGTATTATGGGGTACCATAATGGGGTCTTTGACCCCTGGAACTGGAAGGGCATAATGCGGAAATTAGGTGATCCAGATTCATCGCGGCTATCAAAAAGCAAAAGAATTTCAATCTTTGAATCGAGGGTTCATAATGTAAGACTTATCTGATCTTATCAATTGTTATGTTAGAGTTGAATTTATTTTATCGAATAAATCATGAATATGAATGTTTCTAGGACAGTATTAAAGATCTCATCGAAAACTTACAGCAGCTTGCCAAACAAGGGCTAAGAGAAAAAAGAGCACAGGTATGACTGGCATAAAATCTACGATTGGATTGAAAAAAGCATAAGCTTCGGGCAATTTGGCGAAGAAAAAGCTACTCGAATGAAGGGCAGAATTAAGACAGATACAGATCAAACTAAAGATATTAAGCATAAGAAATATTTCGTTCTTGGAGATAATTTCATTTTTATTGAGTTATTGATATAAGGGAAAAATTAAGAAAGAAGAGAAGACAAAAAATCCTTCTTTCTTTTTCTTTGAACTTCCCCCAATCAAAAATCCTTCAATTCTCAAATGAGAATAGAAGGAATCATACTTTCATACAATATCTTAATTGACTTATATGGAATGATCAATGAATTCATTTTCATTCTACATTTACACGTATAGAATCCTAGCAACAACCTATTCCATAGATATTTGGGCTGGAATTGACGAATAACCAATAACAATATTAGTGTTTATTAGTGTCGAATTGAAATCTAAATGGGGCGTGGCCAAGTGGTAAGGCAGCGGGTTTTGGTCCCGTTACTCGGAGGTTCGAATCCTTCCGTCCCAGACCGCTTCTATCAAAACAAAGATTGTTCTCTTTAACAATCTTCTGTTTAAGAGTATAAGGTATAAGGTTGGATACAATATGATCCAATTTTTCTTTCTGAGTTCTAATGATTCTTCTATGAATCATAGATTCCTTTCGATTTCCAATTGTAAGAAAAAGAATCGAGTATAAATTGCGGATGGAAATAAACATCTTTTACCTTTTTGATATTAGGTAGGATGGGAACATAGATCAAAGTTGAATTAAAAAAAAAATGGGATGGGCCGTTCAGTGTATGCCCGTCCCGCTCTACTCATATTCATATTGGGGTAAGTTAGTCACTTATAGAAACTTTATGCCCATCTATTATATTTTGATTCTCACATGATGCATTCTAAGTTGAAATGCGAAAGATAAGATCTCTATTTTTTCGAAACTAAACATGTTAGTCAAAATGACTAATTCTATGTGGATCCTGAATCCTAAACAGGAGGGAGTTCTTGGGACTAATTACATCACTGGGATTAAAGTTCTTAAGACTGGGTGTGGGTGGGGTAAAATCAAAATTAAGAACAACGAATTGATCTGGACCCATTTTGCTTTGTACCTATACAAGATAATATAACATACCGCAAGAGGATCTTTTATTATTTGATTGTCTTGGGGTATGATTCATGATCCCCATAGAATTCGAGTTAATCGGCAATGGAAGGTATCAATTTTTCAATATCTGTGTCGTCCGGATCTCATTAATAAACAATAAAGTGCAATATGGAACAGATTTTTTTTCTTTGAGCCTAATTGCTTTTTTTTTTTTTGCATCTGGCTACAATAAATAATTGGAAGTCAATGTAGTGATTGGGAGGAAGATTCATATATTCCATTCACTTTACTTTTGACTTGATAGAATTTATGGAAGGGTTACTAAACCTAAAGTAAAGCAAAATCTGTATAAAATGAACCATGCCTACATGTATTGTTATTGTTTGTTCTATTTCAGTGATACCGGTATTTCGGCTGCGGTGAAAAAGATCTTTGATACCTTACCTTAAATATCTATGATTACTCCCGTTGACAATTGTTCTGTGTATCTGATGGATACGGAAAGATCATACTCCTACGGTTCTGGTTTTATCAATCAGATGGAAGAATAACAACCTTAATCTTATCTTACATGAGAGCTTTTTTCCATCCATCCCATCCCCATGAAAACAAATAAATTGAATTTGTTTCTCGATCCATCTACCTGCTTTAAATCATTAATGATTCAATTGGAAAAGGAACATGGATTTCTCTTATGTCTTATGATGATCAAATTTAGTCATTACAGGAAAACTTATTTCCATTAATGATAATGATGTCGAAGTAGGAAATTATGATGTCGAAGTAGGAAATTCTTGAAACCTTTTTTCATGATTCCTTTATCAATCCTTAGATACTTGAAGAAGCGCGAGATTGATGAACCTAGTCTATAATCGATTCATTTGCGACTTTTCCGAGTCATTGGAATAGCTTATTTGGCTAATGACTTATTTTGTTCCGGTATTGAGTATTGAGAATCTAATTAAAGACCTTTCTTTAATTTAGTTGTTCGAGAAAGAGTTGGATCCTTCATGATTGATTGTCCCGAACAATCTGTTGAAGATGTAGATGTAAAGAAGTGTTAAGTAATTCGTTTATTCGTCTTTTTTAGAAATGTGTTTCATTCATACGGTCGAATATGGGGTAAGATTGAATCTTTGTCTTTGCTTGTGGGGCCTTCTCTAGATGAATACCTATCCATCCATATATATATCAAAATATCTATAATATAGATATCAAAATATATATCAAAATCAAAATATAGATATAAATATCTATTTATATATATAATTTATATATATATAAATATAAAAGTATGGACTGCTGTGTACCGATTGAGCGTACCGATTGAGCCAATGACTATTCCGGATTCCATATTGAATCAATTCCATACCGGTTCAAAATTAGAGGAATGTTATGGTAAAACTTCGTTTGAAACGATGTGGTAGAAAGCAACGTGCGACTTGAAAGACATGATCGGCTGTGGATTCTTGCATCCACCATTTTATATATCAATGAAGATGCTCTTGGCTCGACATAGTTTGTTCTGTTCTACTAGGACCCCCCAAAATTGGGGGTTGTAAATAGTACATGATGTAGCTCGAGTATAAAGTATTGATTCATTTATCAAGGGGAAGGATCTAGGGTTAGTGCCAATCAATAAGTTGGAACAACTTCGTAAGTATATCTTCGATATAGAAATCCAAAGGTTCAAATTCCAACAAGTTTCGAATAAAAAAAAACAAAGTAAAATTTGCCGGAATTGGTAAAACTATTTTGATCAAAAGTGTATTACAGGGGAATCAATCGTTCGTATGATTCTTTCAATAGAAAGAAATAACAAAAGGTATGTTGCGACCATTTTGAAACGATTAAGGATCACCGAAGTAATGTCTAAACCCAATGATTCAAAGCAAAGATAAAGGATACCGGAACAAGGAAACACACCATTTTCAATTGTCTCAACAACTGGAACTAGATCAGAATGAGGAAGAAAAAGAGATTCTAGGCGGGACAAATAAAAGAGGTTAGAGACGGCTCAACAAATGTCCAAGGATTTCCCTTTAAGCTCTTTGAGAATTGCCCAACTTGAGTTATGAGTACGAATGATATTTCTTTTTTTTTTTCAGGAAAGGAAAGGAAGGAAGAACAAAAAAAACGACTCAACTTATAGTCTAATTGATGATTTTATGGATACATTTGTCACTATATGATATGCATAGCATAAATTCAAACTCGAATCATTCTTTCTCGAGCCGTATGAGGAGAAAACCTCCTATACGTTTCTAGGGGGGGCATTGTTCATCTATATCTATCCCAATGAGTCATCTATCGAATCATTGCGATTGATGTTCGATCCCAAAGAGAAGGAAGAGATCTTCGTAAAGTGGGTTTTTACGATCCGATAAAGAATCAAACTTATTCAAACGTTCCTGCTATTCTATATTTCCTTGAAAAAGGCGCTCAACCTACAGGAACTGTTCATGATATTTCAAAGAAGGCAGAGGTCTTTAAGGAACTTCGAATTAATCAAACGAAATGAAATAAATGAAATAAACAAAAAAGGGGGGTGCCCAGTATCTTATCGAGCTTTGTGTAATTCTTTCTCCACCACTCCGATTTTTCTTACTCTATTCATACCTATTCACTATTGCTCCTCTATAATCCCATATCAGATAACGATAACGAAAAAAAATCTTTTTTTATTGATATGAGACAGATAGAAAAAAAAATCTCGAGTGAATAGATGAAATAATCGGATCTAGAAAATGATGGTATGGGATTACCATCAATCGGATTGTTTTCGTTGGGACTCCACCAACAAACAAGGGGTCAATCTTGTTTATTGTACCTCTATTGAATAAACTAGAGATTTTTTTCCTACTTTTTTTTTTTTCTTATTTATTCCCCCATCCACACTTCATTTCTGATCTGTGTAGTGTCAATCCAACACAAGTACTTATTTTCTTTAATTGAATTTGTTTTCTCAACCAACATTCAATTCATATTGACAATGTTGTATCGATCAAATATAATTTGATCGTGGATAAATAGATCCATTTATCCCAGCCTCATAAGTTTGTTTCTTTATTTCTTTACTTTATTTCAATTTCACTCAAATGGTGAGTTCGCCAGATTCGCTGCGACACAAGAAGTATCTTCTTAATGAAAAATGAAAAAAAAAAATATTGATAAAAATATGGATGATCCATAAATTTTGGCATCCATCTATATTGATCCGGGAATTCGTTGTATTTTCATCTAATCTGTTCATTTTGATGTTCATAATTGATCATCAAATTTTCTTTTAGATTTGTTTGTTACTAGTTCAATGTTTTGACGGGGTCGAGCAATCCAATCCCAATCTCTTGGTTTGAGTTTTATTTTTATTCCGATCGTATCTACACACCATATTTTTCCGGGTTGCTAACTCAACGGTAGAGTACTCGGCTTTTAAGTGCGGCTATGATCTTTTACACATTTGGATGAAGCAAGGGATTCGTCCATACCATTGGTATAGTTTGTAAGACCACGACTGATCCTGAAAGGGAATGAATGGAAAAAATAGCATGTCGTATCAATGGAGAATTTTGTTGATAATACTTTATCCTTACCGAATCGGTACAAAATCTTGTTTTGATTCTTGGAACGGGACCAAACCAATTCACCATTGGATCGAGTGAATAAATGGATAGGGCTCTATCGCTCCAATTATAGGGAAACCAAAAGTAACGAGCTTTTGTTCTTAATTCGAATGATTACCCGATCTAATTAGATGTTAAAAATAGATTAGTGCCTGATGGGGGAAAGGGTTCTCCTGTGAGTAGATTATCGATTCCTTTTTTTAATGAATCCTAACTATTAAATATTCTTTTCTTTCTCGATTATGGAGTGGAAACGAATGTGTAGAAGAACGGTATACTGATAAAGAGAATTTTTCCAAAGTCAAAAGAGCGATCGGCTTGCAAAAATAAAGGATTTCCAGTCATCTCTTGTAACTATAACGAAACAAAAAATTAGATGGAAAAATGGAGGATCTGTTGATTGGCTTCCTTGTCTCCGGGGTATCCATTCTTTTCTTAATCGATTCTTTTATTACTATATACCTTGATACCTTGTTTTGACCGTATCGCACTATGTATTATTTGATAACCCAAGAAATCTCTATGCTTTTGATTCAAGTATCATTTCAAATGGAGGAATTACAAGGATATTTAGAAATAGACGGATCTCGACAACAATGCTTCCTATATCCGCTTCTCTTTCAGGAGTATATCTATGCACTTGCTCATGATCATGGTTTAAATGGATCGATTCTTTACAAACCCATGGAAATTTTCGGTTATGACAATAAATTCAGTTCACTAATTGTGAAACGTTTAA
>NW_027519846.1:0-2500 GCF_043159265.1 Tasmannia lanceolata | reverse complement strand
TCTTGAACAAAAATCCATTTTTTGATTTATTTCATCTATTCCATGACCGGAACAAAGGGGGATACACGTTACACCACGATTTTGAATCAGAAGAGAGATTTCAAGAAATGGCGGATCTATTCACTCTATCAATAACCGAGCCGGATCTGGTGTATCATAAGGGATTTGCCTTTTCTATTGATTCCTACGGATTGGATCAAAAAAAATTCTTGAATGAGGTATTCAACTCCAGGGATGAATCGAAAAAGAAATCTTTATTGGTTCTACCTCCTATTTTTTATGAAGAGAATGAATCTTTTTATCGAAGGATCAGAAAAAAATCGGTCCGGATCTCCTGCGGGAATGATTTGGAAGATCCAAAACCCAAAATAGTGGTATTTGCTAGCAACAACATAATGGAGGCGGTCAATCAATATAGATTGATCCGAAATTGGATTCAAATCCAATATAGCACCTATGGGTACATAAGAAATGTATCGAATCGATTCTTTTTAATGAATAGATCCGATCGCAACTTTGAATATGGAATTCAAAGGGATCAAATAGGAAATGATACTCTGAATCATCTAACTATAATCAAATATACGATCAACCCACATTTATCGAATTTGAAAAAGAGTCAGAAGAAATGGTTCGATCCTCTTATTTCTCGAACCGAGAGATCCATGAATCGGGATCCTGATGCATATAGATACAAATGGTCCAATGGGAGCAAGAACTTCCAGGAACATTTGGAACATTTCGTTTCTGAACAGAAGCACCGTTTTCAAGTAGTCTTCGATCGATTACGTATTAATCAATATTCGATTGATTGGTCCGAGGTTATCGACAAACAAGATTTGTCTAAGTCACTTCGTTTCTTTTTGTCCAAGTCACTTCTCTTTTTGTCCAAGTCACTTCTCTTTTTGTCTAAGTTACTTCCTTTTTTCTTTGCGAGTATCGGGAATATCCCCATTCATAGGTCCGAGATCCACATCTATGAATTGAAAGGTCCGAATGATCAACTCTGCAATCAGTTGTTAGAATCAATAGGTGTTCAAATCGTTCATTTGAATAAATTGAAACCCTTCTTATTGGATGATCATGATACTTCCCAAAGATCGAAATTCTTGATCAATGGAGGAACAATATCACCATTTTTGTTCAATAAGATACCAAAGTGGATGATTGACTCATTCCATACTAGAAATAATCGCAGGAAATCCTTTGATAACACTGATTCCTATTTCTCAATGATATCCCACGATCGAGACAATTGGCTGAATCCTGTGAAACCATTTCATAGAAGTTCATTGATATCTTCTTTTTATAAAGCAAATCGACTTCGATTCTTGAATAATCCACATCACTTCTGGTTCTATTGTAACAAATGTAACAAAAGATTCCCTTTTTATGTGGAAAAGACCCGTATCAATAATTATGATCTTACATATCGACAATTCCTCAATATCTTGTTCATTCGCAACAAAATATTTTCTTTGTGCGTCGGTAAAAAAAAACATGTTTTTTTGGAGAGAGATACTATTTCACCAATCGAGTCACAGGTATCTGACATATTCATACCTAACGATTTTCCACAAAGTGGTGACGAAACGTATAACTTGTACAAATCTTTCCATTTTCCAATTCGATCCGATCCATTCGTCCGTAGAGCTATTTACTCGATCGCAGACATTTCTGGAACACCTCTAACAGAGGAAGAAATAGTCAATTTGAAAGAACTTATTGTCAGCCTCTTTCAGATATGAATCTATCTGATTCAGAAGGGAAGAACTTGCATCAGTATCTCAGTTTCAATTCAAACATGGTTTGATTCACACTCCATGTTCTGAGAAATATTTACCATCCGGAAGAGGAAAAAACGGAGTCTTTGTCTAAAGAAATGCGTTGAGAAAGGGCAGATGTATCGAACCTTTCAACGAGATAGTGCTTTTTCAAATCTCTCAAAATGGAATCTGTTCCAAACATATATGCCATGGTTCCTTACTTCGACAGGGTGCAAATATCTCAATTTCACCCTTTTAGATACTTTTTCAGACCCATTGCCGATACTAAGTAGCAGTCAAAAATTTGTATCCATTTTTCATGATATTATGCATGGATCGGATATATCATGGCCAATTCCTCAGAAAAAATGGTGGGCGATTCTTCCCACAATGGAATCTGATAAGTGAGATTTCGAGTAAGTGTTTACAGAATCTTCTTCTGTCCGAAGAAATGATTCATCGAAATAATGAGTCACCCGTTCCATTGATATGGACACATCTGAGATCACCAAATGCTCGGGAGTTCCTCTATTCAATCCTTTTCCTTCTTCTTGTTGCTGGATATCTCGTTCGTACACATCTTCTCTTTGTTTCCCGAGCCTCTAGTGAGTTACAGACAGAGTTAGAAAAGATAAAATCTTTGATGATTCCATCATACATGATTGAGTTGCGAAAACTTCTGGATAGGTATCCTACATCTGAACTGAATTCTTTCTGGTTAAAGAATCTCTTTC
>NW_027519845.1:10000-25000 GCF_043159265.1 Tasmannia lanceolata | reverse complement strand
TTCATTGAAAGAATATACATAGATATCTTTCTATGTGCCATTAACATTCCCAGGATTAATACACAACTTTTCCTTGAATCAACAAAAAATCTTATCGATAAATATATTTACAATAATGAAACAAATAAAGAAGGAATTGATGAAACAAATCAAAATACAACTCAGTTTATTTTGACTATCCAAAAGTCACTTTCTATTTCGAATATTCGAAATAATAATTCACAGATTTATTGTAACTTATCTTTCTTGTCCCAAGCATATGTATTTTACAAATTATCACAAAACCAAGAAGTTATTAACAAGTATCACTTGATATCTGTACTTCAATATCATGGCGCATCTCCTTTTATTAAGCATAGAATAAAGGACTATTTGGGTACACGAGGAATTTTTGATTTCAAACCAAGACATAAGAAATTTTCGAATTCCAGAATGAATGAATGGAAAAACTGGTTAAAGCGTCATTATCAATACAATTTATCTCAGAATAGATGGTCTAGATTAGTATCGAAAAAATGGCGAACTAGAGTCAATCATCGTCGTACGATTGAAAATAAAGATTCCAAAAAATGGGATTCATATGAAAAAGAAAAAGACCAATTCATTTATTACGAGAAAGAAAATGATTGCGCGGTGAATTCATTGCCGAGTCAAAAAGAAAAATTTAAAAAACACTACAGATATGATCTTTTATCGTGTAAATATATTAATTATGAGGATAGGAAGAGCTCATATATTTATGTATCCCCGTTAAAAGTAAATGGGGGCCGAGAGATTCCCTATAATGACAACACACCTAAACCCGAATCATGTTATGTACTGGGGGATATAGCTATTAGTGATTATCTAGAAGAAGAGTCTATTATGGATACGGGTAAAAATCCGGATAGAAAATATTTTGAGTGGAGAATTCTGCATTTTTGTCTTAGAAAAAATATCGATATTGATACCTGGACCGATATGGATACTGGGACCAATATTAATAAAAATACTAAGAATGGGATTAATGATTATGAAATAATTGATAAAAAAGATCTTTTTTATTTCACGATTCATCAAGAAATCAACCCACCCAATCAAAAAAAAAACTTTTTTGATTGGATGGGAATGAATGAAGAAATGCGATATCGTCCCATATCGAATCTGGAATCTTGGTTCTTCCCAGAATTTGTGCGACTTTATGATACATATAAAATGAAACCATGGATCATACCAATCAAATTACTTCTTTTAAATTTTCATGGAAATAAAAACATTAGTGAAAATAAAAACATTAGTGAAAATCAAAAAAAAGATCTTCGTATATCATCTAATCAAAAAGAATATCTTGAATTAGAGAACCGAAATAAAGAAAAAGAAGAAGAACAGCCGGGCCAAGGGGATATTAGATCAGATGCACGAAACCAAGAGAATCTTGAATCAGATGCACAAAAAAAAAAAAAATATGTTGAAAAGGATTACGCGGAATCAGACATTAAAAAAAGGAGAAAGAAAAGAAAATACAAGAGCAACAGAGAAGCAGAACTAGAGTTCTTCCTAAAAAGATATTTGCTTTTTCAATTGAGATGGGACGATTCTTTGAATCAAAGAATGATCAATAATATCAAGGTATATTGCCTCCTGCTTAGACTGATAAATCCAAGGGAAATTGCTATATCCTCTATTCAAAGAGGAGAAATGCGCCTGGACGTAATGTTGATTCAGAAGGATCTCACTCTTACGGAATTGATAAAAAGGGGAATATTTATTATTGAACCAGCCCGCCTGTCTATAAAACGGGATGGACAATTTATTATGTATCAAACCATAGGCATTTCATTGGTCCATAAGAGTAAACACCAAACTAATCGAGAACGTCGAGAAAAAAAATATGTTGATGAGAATTCTTTCAATGGATCTATTGCACAACATGGAAAGATGCTTATGAATGGAGATGAAAATCATTATGATTTTCTTGTTCCTGAAAATATTCTATCTCCTAGACGTCGTAGAAAATTGAGAATTTTAATGTGTTTCAATTTCAGTAATGAGAATATTGTGGATATAAATCCAGTATTTTTCAATGAGAATAACGTAAAGAACTCTGGGCAATTTTTGGATGAGGACAAGTGTCTTGATACAGATACAAATAAATTCATTCAATTCAAATTATTTCTTTGCCCAATTATCGATTAGAAGATTTAGCTTGTATGAATCGCTATTGGTTTGATACGAATAATGGCAGTCGTTTCAGTATGTCAAGAATATATATGTATCCACGATTCAGAATTAGTTAATGGTACATTTTATATACATCATGTATCATAGCCGATATATGAAGACAGACAGGTGTACACACACGTTGTGTTACATTACATTCTGACACATGATACTGATTCAATGACGTATCAATTGGACCTAGGAATGAATCAACAGAATCTTCTTAAACCCAAATCATTCTCTTTCGTGGGTCCAGAAATGTACCATCCCTTTCTATGTATTGTATCCGAATCAAATTACAAATTAAATTGGATTTATTAATTCAATTTAAATAGAAAAAGTTATTATATGAATAAATCCAGATTATTGTGTGTACCAGATCGAAATGACTGGCATTATCATTTTATTATTATTCCTGATCGGTAAAATCCATATTTGTGGGAACGAAAGAAAAAAAAAAAGAGAGAAGAATTATTCTTTTTTATGGTAAAAAATTTATTTATCTCGGTTATTCCGCAAGAAGAAAAAGAAAAAAACAAAGGGTCTGTTGAATTTCAAGTATTCAATTTCACCAATAAGATACGGAGACTTACTGCACATTTTGAATTTCACAGAAAAGACTATTTATCTCAGAGAGGTCTGCGAAAAATTCTGGGAAAACGTCAACGGCTGCTGGCTTATTTGTCAAAAAAAAATAGAGTACGTTATAAGGAATTAATTGGTCAGTTGGATATTCGGGAGCCAAAAAATCGTTAATTTGAGGATTCATTTGAATTTTTTGGTTTATTAGATCTTGAATTTTGATGAACTTTGTTTCGTTTTCAACAATTCATGGAATAATGAATCGGGGAAGAAAGCATATGACTGTACCGGCTACAAAAAAAGACCTCATGATAGTCAATATGGGCCCTCACCACCCATCAATGCATGGTGTTCTTCGACTCATTGTTACTCTAGATGGTGAAGATGTTATTGACTGTGAACCTATATTGGGTTATTTACACAGAGGAATGGAAAAAATTGCGGAAAACCGAACAATTATACAATATCTGCCGTATGTAACACGTTGGGATTATTTAGCTACTATGTTCACAGAGGCAATAACGGTAAATGCCCCCGAACAATTGGGAAATATTCAAGTACCTAAAAGAGCCAGTTATATCAGAGTTATTATGCTGGAGCTAAGTCGTATAGCTTCTCATTTGTTATGGCTTGGGCCTTTTATGGCAGATATCGGTGCACAGACTCCTTTCTTCTATATTTTCCGAGAGAGAGAATTGCTATATGATCTATTCGAAGCTGCCACAGGTATGCGAATGATGCATAATTATTTCCGTATCGGAGGAGTAGCTGCTGATCTACCTCACGGATGGATAGATAAATGTTTGGATTTCTGCGATTATTCTTTAACAGGAGTTGTTGAATATCAAAAGCTTATTACGCGGAATCCTATTTTTTTGGAACGAGTTGAAGGAGTGGGCATTATTGGTGGAGAGGAAGCAATAAATTGGGGTTTATCGGGACCAATGCTACGAGCTTCCGGAATCCAATGGGATCTTCGTAAAGTTGATCATTATGAGTGTTACGATGAATTCGATTGGGAAGTCCAATGGCAAAAAGAAGGAGACTCATTAGCTCGTTATTTAGTACGAATCAGTGAAATGACGGAATCTATAAAAATTCTTCAACAGGCTCTGGAAGGAATTCCGGGGGGACCCTATGAGAATTTAGAAGTACGACGCTTTGATAGAGCAAAGGATTCTGAATGGAACGATTTTGAATACCGATTCATTAGTAAAAAACCTTCTCCCACCTTTGAATTGTTAAAACAAGAACTTTATGTGAGAGTAGAAGCCCCAAAAGGAGAATTAGGAATTTTTCTGATAGGAGATAATAGTGTTTTTCCCTGGAGATGGAAAATTCGTCCACCGGGTTTCATAAATTTGCAAATTATTCCTCAGCTAGTTAAAAGAATGAAATTGGCTGATATCATGACGATACTAGGTAGTATAGATATCATTATGGGAGAAGTTGATCGTTGAAATGATAATTGATACGACAGAAGTACAAGCTATCAATTCTTTTTCCAGATCGGAATCTTTAAAAGAAGGCTATGGCCTTATAGGGACGCTTGTCCCTATTTTTACTCCCGTATCGGGGATCACAATAGGGGTACTCGTGATTGTGTGGTTAGAAAGAGAAATATCCGCAGGGATACAACAACGTATTGGGCCTGAATATGCTGGTCCCTTGGGAATTCTTCAAGCTCTAGCGGATGGGACAAAACTGCTTTTCAAAGAGGATCTTCTCCCATCTAGAGGAGATATTCGTTTATCTCAGTATCGGGCCATCCATAGCGGTCATATCAATTCTACTAAGTTATTCAGTAATTCCTTTTGGCTATCGCCTTGTTCTAGCCGATCTCGGTATAGGTGTTTTTTTGTGGATCGCCATTTCCAGTATTGCTCCTATTGGACTTCTTATGTCAGGATATGGATCGAATAATAAATATTTCAGGTGGTCTACGAGCTGCTGCTCAATCTATTAGTTATGAAATACCATTAACTCCATGTGTGTTATCAATATCTCTACGTGTGATTCGTTGCAACATTAACTTTTATTTCTTTCCTTTATTTCTAGGAAAGAGGTTGAATGTATTGAATAGATATCTTGATTTTTTTATTCACCATTTAGGTTGATGAACTAAACGAGATGGTTATATGAGTGAAACAAAACAGCTTATGAATTCGCAGTAAGAAGATTGATTCTCATTCCCTATGTACGAGAGGAAAGTGTAAGTAAAGATAAGCGGTGGAAACTGTTTACCCCAAGATTGGTTGATTAGTCATCATGACTTGAAGCGGGTGCAAAAGATCAACTGTATGGAGTTTCTACAATTGTTATTGTATGCATTATCATATCGGGAATCAATCAAAAATGAGTGGACGGTTAGGAACACCAAGGTACACAAAGGATTCGTCATGGAAATAATGTAAGGTATCAAAAACCAAAGGGATATTTTTGCATAAAAGGAATCATAATGAGGGCTTTAAGTTGGTAGAAATGATCAAGCAGTACTTCCCCATGATTCCGATCCAGAGTATGCTCCTATCCACTGATTAAAGAAATGACTATCGGGAACGAAGTAATCCTTTATTTTTTTTTTGAGAATCCCCTCTTCTGCGAAAGAAGAACAGGAACGAAAGAAATGGAATGCAATAGGAAAAATAAATAGTAATAGATCTTTCTTTATTCTTTCTTTCCTCCATCCCATCCGTATTAATACAGATAGGCTTCTTATCATGATTCATGAAATGAACTAATGTAGAGTGTCTAATTCTTTTTCGTAATCGAAAGATATGGGTAGAAATATCTATTGATACAACGAGTATTTTATTGAAAGATTAAGCTATTACTGAACAAAGATAAATTGTAATATTAATTATAAAATAAATTATGAGAGCAATTCGGAAGCACTTTGAATTTGTTATTATAGCAGACAGAATTCCATTGGTCTAATTAGGGACTCCCTGATGCATCTTTACTCTATTCACTCTCAAAAAATGCCGAGGTAATACTGAATCAGTCCTTAGATTTATTTGTGGCCATCGAGGAGCCGTATGAAGCTGAGGTCTCATGTACGGTTCTGAAATAGCGATGGGAACAGTGATGTTATCATCGACTATGATTATCTAACAGTTCAAGTACAATTGATATAGTTGAGGCACAGTCAAAATATGGGTTTTGGGGATGGAATCTGTGGCGTCAACCCATAGGGTTTATAGTTTTTATAATTTCTTCCCTAGCAGAATGTGAGAGATTACCTTTTGATTTACCAGAAGCAGAAGAAGAATTAGTAGCGGGTTATCAAACCGAATATTCAGGTATCAAATTTGGTTTATTTTACGTTGCTTCTTACCTAAATCTACTAGTTTCTTCATTATTTGTAACAGTTCTTTACTTGGGCGGGTGGAATCTCTCTATTCCGTACATATTCATTCCTGAACTTTTCGGAATAAATAAAACGGGGGGAGTATTTGGAACAACGATTGGTATCCTTATTACATTAGCTAAAGCTTATTTGTTCCTGTTCATTCCTATCACAACAAGATGGACTTTACCTAGGATGAGAATGGACCAACTATTAAATCTTGGATGGAAATTTCTTTTACCCATTTCTCTGGGTAATCTATTATTGACAACTTCTTCCCAACTCCTTTCACTGTAACAGTATATGATACTCTAGATTCATAACCTCCCTTAAGCAAGAGAAAGAAATATCAAATTATTCATGGATAGCCACGATATGTTCCCTATGATGACTGGGTTCATGAATTATGGTCAACAAACAGTACGAGCTGCAAGGTACATTGGTCAAAGTTTCATGATTACCTTATCCCACGCGAATCGTTTACCTATAACTATTCAATATCCTTATGAAAAATCGATCACATCAGAGCGTTTCCGTGGTCGAATCCACTTTGAATTTGATAAATGCATTGCTTGTGAAGTATGTGTTCGTGTATGTCCCATAGATCTACCCGTTGTTGATTGGAGATTGGAAACAGATATTAGAAAGAAACGGTTGCTTAATTATAGTATTGATTTTGGAATCTGTATATTTTGTGGTAACTGCGTCGAGTATTGTCCAACAAACTGTCTATCAATGACTGAAGAATATGAACTTTCCACTTATGATCGTCACGAATTGAATTATAATCAAATTGCTTTGGGTCGGTTACCAATGTCAGTAATTGGGGATTACACAATTCGAACAATTATGAATTCGACTCAAATTAAAATAACCACAGATAAACCCCTTGATTCAATAACGATTACCAATGACTAAGATTCATTTTTGATCTAAAGGAGTGAAGCTTCTTTCATTTTGGTTGGTCAGTAACTACAAATCATAACTATTGATTGGTGAGAATCGCGGCTTGATTTGGATTTAGAATATATGAATATAGTCATGATGATTTCGGAATATCAAACTCCGAACTACTCTTTCGGATACAGAAGTGGAATTAGTCCAATAACTGTATCTACCTCAATCCAGACCCCATTACGATTCAATTAGAAACGTATCATATACAAGAAAAAAACAAGGTAACCTCTTTTTTCCTGGCTGGGTCAGTAAGGTCATGAAATATTTCAACTTTTTTTTATCTCTTATTTTATACATAATGGATTTACCTGGGCCAATACATGATATTCTTTTAGTATTTTTGGGATCAGGTCTTATACTAGGGGGTCTAGGAGTGGTATTACTTACCAATCCCATTTTTTCTGCCTTTTCATTGGGATTGGTTCTTGTTTGTATATCCTTATTCCATATTCTATCTAACTCCTATTTTGTAGCTGCTGCACAGCTCCTTATTTACGTGGGAGCTGTAAATGTCTTAATCATATTTGCTGTGATGTTCATGAATGGTTCAGAATATTACAATGATTTCTATCTTTGGACCGTTGGAGATGGGGTCACTTCACTGGTTTGTACAAGTATTCTTTTTTCACTAATTACTACTATTTCAGATACGTCATGGTATGGGATTATTTGGACTACAGGATCAAACCAGATTATAGAGCAGGACCTGATAAGTAATGTTCAACAAATTGGGATTCATTTATCAACAGATTTTTATCTTCCATTTGAACTCATTTCTATAATTCTTTTAGTTGCCTTGATAGGTGCAATTGCTATGGCTCGTCAGTAATAAATACTTAGAATTAGAAATGAATTAGAAATCCAAAATAAAATTAAAATAAATTTAAAATAAAAATAAATAAGGCCTTGTTCTGTCTTCTTGTATTGTTATTACATCCATTTTGCTTCAATTCAATTTATATATTTATTGTTCATATATTAAATTAAAAAGGGTTTTGTTTTAGTTCGATCCATTACCAATACCTTCCTTTGTTCCGTACTTGTTTTATATTCGAGTCAATCAGTGAAATTGTTGTTCATATTGAAATGAATCGAGATTGATGAGGAGTTGGTCAATGATGCTCGAGCATGTACTTATTTTGAGTGCCTATTTATTTTCTATTGGTATTTATGGATTGATCACAAGTCGAAATATGGTTAGAGCACTTATGTGTCTTGAGCTTATACTGAATGCGGTTAATATGAATCTCGTAACGTTTTCTGATTTATTTGATAGTCGACAATTAAAAGGAGACATTTTCTCGATCTTTGTTATAGCTATTGCAGCCGCTGAAGCAGCTATTGGGCCAGCTATTGTTTCGTCGATCCATCGTAACAGAAAATCAACTCGTATCAATCAATCTTGTTGAATAAATAGTCATAATGATATAAAAAAAGACAGATATATATAATATTATATTCACCAATTAAAATTAGCATATATGACTCGTATGACCATGTTTGCTGAAACGTAAGAAATCAAAGTATCTTGGTCCTCTTTCCTAAACAGATCCAGAGGTAAATTGATTCTAAAAAAAAATCAATTCTGGTAAACTACTGATTCATCTGGTATCTACAATATATGATTCATTTACTACCGATTTTACCAGATCGAAAATTGATAACGTTCAAAAAATTGATAGACACAATGTCACATTCAGTAAAGATTTATGATACATGTATAGGATGTACTCAATGTGTACGAGCCTGCCCCACAGATGTATTGGAAATGATACCTTGGGACGGATGTAAAGCTAAGCAAATTGCTCCTGCTCCAAGAACAGAAGACTGTGTAGGTTGTAAGAGATGTGAATCCGCTTGTCCAACAGATTTCTTGAGTGTCCGGGTTTATTTATGGCATGAGACAACTCGCAGCATGGGTCTAGCTTATTGATACGTTCCGTAAAACTCTACTTGAATCCATTTGATTCTTCTTTACCGACAAAAACCCGTACTCGAGAAAATATATTATTTCGAGCGCGGGTTTTTATGGTCAAAGTCTATCTTGTCTTTACCACGAGTTATTTTCCTTGGTTAACAATAATTGTTGTTTTTCCAATATCCGCGGGTTCATCAATTTTCTTTCTCTCCTCATAGAGGAAATAAGGTGGTGAGATGGTATACTATATGCATCTGCTTGTTAGAACTCCTTCTAACGACCTATGCATTCTGTTATCATTTCCAATTGGACGATCCATTAATCCAATTGGAGGAGGATTATAAATGGATAAATATTTTGTATTTTCACTGGAGACTCGGGATCGATGGACTTTCCATCGGACCCATTTTACTGACGGGATTCATCACTACTTTAGCTACTTTAGCGGCTTGGCCAGTTACTAGAGATTCGCGATTGTTCCATTTCCTGATGTTAGCAATGTACAGCGGTCAAATAGGATCATTTTCTTCTCGAGACCTTTTACTTTTTTTCATCATGTGGGAGTTAGAATTAATTCCTGTTTACCTACTTTTATCCATGTGGGGAGGTAAGAAACGTCTGTACTCAGCTACAAAGTTCATTTTGTACACTGCGGGGGGTTCCATTTTTCTCTTAATGGGAGTTCCAGGTATGGGTTTATATGGTTCCAATGAACCAACATTAAATTTTGAAACATCAGCTAATCGATCGTATCCCGCGGCATTGGAAATAATATTCTATTTTGGCTTCTTTATTGCTTATGCTGTCAAATCACCGATTATACCCCTACATACATGGTTACCAGATACCCATGGAGAAGCACATTACAGTACATGTATGCTTCTAGCTGGAATTTTATTAAAAATGGGAGCATATGGATTGGTTCGGATCAATATGGAATTATTACCCCATGCTCATTCTATATTTTCTCCCTGGTTGATGATAGTCGGAACGATTCAAATAATCTATGCAGCTTCAACTTCTCCCGGTCAACGCAATTTAAAAAAGCGAATAGCCTATTCCTCCGTATCTCATATGGGTTTCACAATTATCGGAATTGCTTCCATAACTGATATGGGACTCAATGGAGCCATTTTACAAATCATTTCTCATGGATTTATTGGTGCTGCACTCTTTTTCTTGGCAGGAACGAGTTACGATAGAATACGTCTTGTTTATCTCGATGAAATGGGAGGAATAGCTACCCCAATGCCAAAAATATTTACCATGTTAAGTAGCTTCTCGATGGCTTCGCTTGCACTGCCAGGAATGAGTGGTTTTGTTGCAGAATTGGTAGTCTTTTTTGGAATAATTACCAGCCCAAAATACCTTTTAATGCCAAAAATACTAATTACTTTTGTAATGGCAATTGGAATGATATTAACTCCTATTTATTCATTATCTATGTTACGCCAGATGTTCTATGGATACAAACTATTCAATGTTACAAACTCCTACTTTGTGGATTCTGGACCGCGAGAACTATTTGTTTCGATCTGTATCTTTCTACCCGTAATAGGTATCGGTATTTATCCCGATTTCGTTCTCTCACTATCAGTTGAGAAGGTAGAAGCTATTCTATCTAATTACTTTCATAAATAGTTTTCATAAATAAGAAATAAAGTCAAATAATCCTGTGATTTACAAAATCGGTCGCTGTACACTGAAAAAAAAAAAATGAAGTGAATTGGAATTGTAATCAGATACATCTGGAGTTTTTGAGAACCATTTGAATTACTACTTGATTCAAATGGTTCTCAAAAACTCACACTAATTTTCGTTATATATTGGAGATTGATGTTCCCATGTATTCTTCAAGTCCCTTCTTCAATTCGCTGTTAATGTGAATGAACCATAACTATGTAGTCCTATTCCTAATAGATTGACCCCAAAATAGCATATCCAAATTATAAGAAATCCGATAGAAGCTACAATTGCCGAATTAACACCTTGCAAACTTTGATTTGTTCTAGTATGTAAATAAATCGCGAATATGGTCCAAGTAATAAATGCCCAAGTTTCCTTGGGGTCCCAATTCCAATAAGACCCCCATGCCTCATTAGCCCATACTGCTCCCGAAAGAATACCTATGGTTGAAAAGATAAACCCTAGACTAATGACACGATAACTCCAATGATCCAATCGCCGAGTCAATCGATACCTGTGATAATTTCTAAATGAAGGAAAAGAAGTGTTTTGTAAAACACTTCTTTTCTCATTCAAGTATTGGATCTCACCAAAGGAAAATGTCCCAATTAATAAATGATTGGTTTTAACAACAATATCTGTGTTTTTTCGAAATGTGATGACTAGAAAAGCTACTGATAATAACGCTCCACATAAAAGAGCTGCATAGCTCAATAACATCATACTTACGTGCATCATTAACCACTGGGATTGTAGGGCGGGTACTAATATTGCGGATTGATGCATTTCAGTTAAAAGACCTGAAGTGGCAAAGCCTTGGGTAAAAATAGCACTTGGCCCAGTTATTGCGCTTAAATTATTTTTATGGTTCCCCACTTTAGGAACCATATGAATAATGGAGAAACTCCATGAAAGGAACATTAATGATTCATATAAATCACTTAACGGGAAATGTCTCAAATAAATCCAACGAGTTATTAATAATCCTGTTATACAGAAAAAAGTAGCTATAATGCCTTTTTCTGATGAATCACATATTCCTACGATTTGATGGACTAATAAATCCATCAAATGAATCGTAATAACAATTGAAATGATCGAAAAAGATATGTGAGTTAATATATGTTCTAAAGTCGCAAATATCATAAAAAATTATTTTGTAAAAAAAAAAAGGGGGGGTGTGTGTTCCTCAATTATGGAATGGAAATAAGGAAAGGAATTGAATTCCTTATAAGATAGGATTTATCTTGCCCCTTTTAGGGGATGCCGCCACTCGGATTCGAACCGAGATGCTCTAGCACTGCTTCCTAAGAGCAGCGTGTCTACCGATTTCACCATGGCGGCTTGATCGAAATAATAATAGCCCATACTATGTTCAATCGTCGAGATTGATGGATTCAATCCAATCGATCTTAGGAAAGATTAGAATCGATGAATCAAAAAACTCGTTCAAATAAATATTTGAACGTTCAATAATACTTAACTTAGTATAGTGGTATGGTGTCAGTTTTAACAATCATTTTCACGGAGTATAAGTCCCCCTGGACCAGTTGGAACTAGAGGGTTATGTCCTCAGTCGAGGTATACAACTAAAAATTGTCCTTTTTTTTCTATCTCATTTTTTTTTTATGATTCATTTCTCATTTATCTCATTTCATGGATCCGACATAAAAATGAGATTTTTGTTATTGTGAAAGCGAATTGATGGGGAAAGTTACAATCCCCATCTCGCAAATTATAAAAATCTAATAGAATACCATTCTAGAATACTATAAGGAATGAAAAGTGAAACCTTTATCTTCTATCTAATGACTTCTTTTTTTTTTTTTCAAACAAAACAAAACGGAAATCAATCGTTTTTAGAACTCAATTAGACAGGCGAATTATTATTCTACATACCACAACATCCAGTTCTATCTCATATTGATGAGTTCCAAAATTCGTTAATGTAAAATGTAAATTATTCATCTTCTAAATCATCCAATTCATCGAGTCATGTCGATTCATTCAGATTATTCCGCGGCTTTATTACTTGTTTGTTGCACAAAAAAACTTTTTGAATGCCCGGTAGAAATAGATTTAGCTAAGGATAAAGCTTTTATCGCGGCCCAATATCCCTTTCTCTTCCAAATATTTTTGCGAATACGCTTTTTTGACATAGAAGTACGTTTCTTTGGAACTGCCATTTTAAAAGAAAGAGGTTTCTCATTTTTATAGTTGGATGTGAAAGACATGTATTGTATTGTTCAAAATAAATCGTTCTTTCTATCCATTATCTATATCTATTCCATAGTGGATACTTCCTTCATAACATAAAAAATACAGATATGTGCGCATCACATATAGTATAACTAGGGATGAAAAAAAAAAAAGGGTTCCAATTTATATCTCAGTCTATTTATATATCGTCATGTTACATTTAATAAATCAAATCAAAAAACTTAAGAACCCATACATTTTACCCTTACCTAATTTAAGAAAACAATAATATAAAATTTTTTCGATTAATTGATCAAACTCGAGAATGGAGTACCCATAATTTAAATTCAAATGAGATCATGTAGTTAATCTCTTAAACGATACATTACTTGATAAAGGTCATTTTAGTAATTTATTATTTCAGCTCTATGCGAAATGACGAGTATCGTAGGATTTTCCATAAAATATGTTTGTTTTATTTGACTAGAAGCCAATCAATCAGTTCCAGAATGAATTAGTCAATGACTCCAAATAAACTAACTAAAATAACTAGGTGTTATTTTATTAGGTCGAGTTATTGGTGGATCCTATAATTCATATCAGAATCAAGTACTATTTTGGTGTAATTCTTTTTCCTTATTACTATATGGATATAAATCACCGTAATAGTGGAATGATTGAAAATCTCATATTCTGTATCTCAATAAATATCTTAGTTAATCACTAGGTAGTCATTTTTAAGCAGTAACTTGGTTATTTGAACAATTGTAACTTCTTGATTTGAATTTTTCAAATATCTGGGAAAGAATCAGAATAATGAAGAATTCAAAATAATATTTGAGTTTTTATATCTTGATTTTTTTATTTATTTGATTATTGCTCTTTACAAAAAAGATAAGAGCTGGTGAATCGGAAAAATTAATAAGAATAAAAAAAAAAAGTTTGATTTGATTATGCAACCCATATATCAATATGCATGGATCATACCTTTCGTTCCACTTCCAGTTACTATGTCAATAGGATTGGGACTTCTGCTTGTTCCGACCGCAACAAAAAATCTTCGTCGTATGTGGGCTTTTCCCAGTGTTTCATTGCTAAGTATAGTTATGGTTTTTTCGGCCGATCTGTCTGTTCAACAAATAGATGGCAGTTCCATCTATCAATATCTATGGTCTTGGACCATCAATAATGATTTTTCCTTAGAGTTCGGACACTTGATCGACCCACTTACTTCTATTATGTCAATACTAATCACTACTGTCGGAATCATGGTTCTTATTTATAGTGACAAGTATATGTCTCATGATCAAGGATATTTGAGATTTTTTGCTTATATGAGTTTTTCCAATACTTCCATGTTGGGATTAGTTACTAGTTCCAATTTGATACAAATTTATATTTTTTGGGAACTCGTGGGAATGTGTTCGTATCTATTAATAGGTTTTTGGTTCACACGACCAATCGCAGCAAATGCCTGTCAAAAAGCATTTGTAACTAATCGTGTAGGGGATTTTGGTTTATTATTAGGAATCTTAGGTCTTTATTGGATAACAGGTAGTTTCGAATTTCGGGATTTGTTCGAAATCTTCAATAACTTGATGCATAATAATGGAGTTAATTCTTTATTTGCTACTCTGTGTGCTTCCCTATTATTCGCTGGTGCAATTGCTAAATCTGCGCAATTTCCCCTTCATGTATGGTTACCTGATGCCATGGAGGGACCCACCCCTATTTCGGCTCTTATACATGCTGCTACTATGGTAGCAGCGGGAATTTTTCTTGTCGCTCGACTTATGCCTCTTTTCACAGTTATACCTTACATAATGAATCTCATTTCTTTGATAGGTATAATAACGGTACTATTAGGAGCTACTTTGGCTCTTGCTCAAAGAGACATTAAGAGAAGCTTAGCTTATTCAACAATGTCTCAATTGGGTTATATTATGTTAGCTCCAGGGATGGGTTCTTATCGAGCTGCTTTATTCCATTTAATTTCTCATGCCTATTCGAAAGCATTATTGTTTTTGGGCACCGGATCCATTATTCATTCAATGGAACCCATTGTTGGATATTCTCCAGATAAGAGTCAGAACATGGTTCTTATGGGTGG
>NW_027519844.1:22500-46350 GCF_043159265.1 Tasmannia lanceolata | reverse complement strand
AGCTTTAGCTCTTCGTCTTCTGCTAAGGGTTATCCGTAGCTTCTTTGCTTTGAGCGAATCCCCTGTAACGAATTCTTTGGATTCAATACTCCCCACTGCCCGCTCTTTTGTCAACTGCAACTGGAAACTGGAAAAGACCCTCTTCATGGCCTTATTTTTCTTGTCCAAAACTAGAGTTTTAAGGTGCGCGATTCAAGGTAAGCAAGAAAACGGCTGCGCGTTAGCTTACTAACGCGCAACGGCTTTCGCGCTAGGACGCTCAGCCCTTACTTGGCTTCGGGTTTTTCGGTTTTAGATAATTCTCTTGTTGTTGTTTGCGCTCTGTCCCTTTCCGGTATAATAGTTCTTCGTTTAGATGGCTATCCTTTAATGCTTTCGAGAGGTCCGGTCTTACTTTTTAGGGTATTACTGTGTTCTTCCGCGCTAGTCGCTGCTCGGCCTTTTGCTTCTTCCGCAGCTTGTTCCCTTGCTTGGTTACGTGTAGTCCCCTCAGTAGGCCCTTATTCATTGTGAGACCAGTTCAAATTCCAGCTATTACAATCCGTTTTTCTGTTGGGTACGTCTTTAGCCGTGGTGTATTGCCGAAATAGATTTGATATTGAAGCCCCGGCACGCATTTTTTTATTTAGTTCTTTCTTTCTATGTAAATCTTTCTTTTGGTATGTCCCGTCAACTTATTCTGTTTTAACCGACTGGCCGGCATCCAAGTCTCTGTCTTATCCCTTCGCTCCCGTAGGGTACTACAACATCTCTTTCAGATCCGTATCGTCCAAGTACCGGGCGGCGATATTCACCTCCCGTTATTCTTCACCGACGTTAAAACAGTTGAAGTAGTCTTCGACATCCCAAAGGAAGTTCTCCAAAAGTTTCTCCTCACGAGCTCCATCGTAGCACTTGGCTTCCTTTGCTTTCACCGGCTTGACACCTGTCCCGGTTGCTTCGTCTTCATCGCCCACTATCATCTTCCCGAGTACTTTTGTCTCATCATCTACCACCTCCCCGACTTCTCTAACTGCTGCTTTCAAGTCCCCTATGTCTTCAAACTGACCAATCCTTCTTTGACACCTCCCGCCCCTCCGACAGCCAGAACCGCTTACCGCATCAGAAAGAATATTATCTTCTCCACCAACCGAGTGACAAGACCAAGGCCTACGCCAATTACCAACGAATATAGCCGTCACTGAGTTTCGGGACGAAAAATACTCGATCTCGGCAATCTCAGTCTCACCACAAGTAGTCGTGCTCAACACGCTACAGAAAGAGTTCTATCAATCTATGCCCGTAGCCCAAAACCTATCTATCGTCCTGTCCCTACAACCTCTGCCGGAAGGGACTCGCCTCACTTACCGCCTACTCGCTTCGCTTCATCAAGTGCTGCTTTCTCTACCCTACCGGAAAGCAAGCTCGCCTACCTGCTGGAAAGAGGGAAAAAAAGGGCTCCCGAGTCTTTGGTTGAAAGCGGTGCAACAGGCAATGTTCCACTAATATATCTTTGCTTACAGGCGTGGCAGGCATATATCTTGTCTTTCGCCGTGTGGACAAGGCAACACAAGCCTGGTCTTCCTTGCGTTGCGTGCTTTAGTTAGAGAAGCCGATGGGGGCCCTTAAGATAGAGTAGAGTAAATGCGTGATTCAAGGTTTATGAACAAGAAGGAGGAGCTCCCTTATTATTATAAGTGGCCCTGACGGAACGGAATTCAACTTAAGAAGAGTCAAGTCAAGCAGTGCAACAGGCGGAGGTAGTAATATCTCCTGTATGTCAGGTCCGTAAGAATATAAAATACAGATCCATTTTCATTTTATCTATTTTATTTATCTGCAGGTAAGGGAGCTCCAGCGAAGGGATTCCTCGAAATCAGCCTAAGAAAGAGATAGGACAGGTCACATGCCCAAGTAGAAAGTAGACAAGTGCAGTACAATCAGGGCTGTTCTCTCGGTGCCTACGCCCTGACTACACTCCCTTTTCTAGAAGCAGGCCCATCAGCAAACATAGGATGAAAAGCAGATCTTCAAGAGGCAGGGACCGAGCAAACGGAGGCATTACTAAGAAAGTGAAACCTTCTTTCTCAGAATGAAACTGAAACCTTATTTAGAGGAATACGAATGAGATCAGAGACGCCCGCTTTCTCGGAATACAAATAGGATCAGAAATGCCATCATTGGCAAAAAGAAGACCCTTTTTCTTTAGCCGAACGTTCAGGAGATAAAATAAAGTAGTAGGCTTGCCTTGACGCTAAGCTGGCTCAACCGGACCTAGCACACAGAAGCAACTGGAGCGTAAAGAGAGAGGGCCTAAAAGCGCTCTCATTCTTGGTAGTGTGGTTAGCCTACTGATCTCCAGTGTAGTAGCGCACGTGGGCTGGAATTGACTAAGCCCCGTTAGCTTGGTGGTACCTGTCCTCTGCGTACTACGCTTGAGATGAGGTGGGCCCTGACTGCACTCCACCCGGCGATTCATCTCAACAATCTCGTGCCTATAGAACTAAGCTTACCTCCTCTCTTTCATCGAATGTCTTCCTATCTCCACTAAGCCGATTGAGTCGACTGACGGAACTCAGTGATCTCATCTCCTTATCCCTTACGGCACTAAGTTCTTTCATCTCCTTACCTCCTGAACGTGTGGTCTGCCCTTCGCTCCTGAACCTCGTAAACTCGGGCAAGTGACTACACTAAATGATCTCTTGAATCTCATCGCTTACTTGCTACTGCCCCTGAAGGCTAGCACGGTTCACTCAAAGAGCAAGAAGTAGGCTTAAAAGCAGTATCGTGCTTGACTTGACGTTGCCTACTTCTAGAAAGTGGAGTGGAGTCAACTGACGCGCAGCGGCTTTCATAACAATAAGGTAGCCGTACTTTATACTTAAGTGCAGCTGGATTGAATCTAGATCGAAGGGTGTGATATAGGAATTGACTAATAAGGATAGAATAAGAATTATGTGGGGAGGGCGAGTCTCATGCCTGATCGTCCGAACCAGCAAGAAAACGACTGCGCTAACGAGCGAGTGAAGTATACGTAACGAGGCATTAGAGCAACGACCGTCTGTGGATGGGTTGGCACGATTCCAGCAACCTACCGATGTGTGAGGTCGGAAGTGGCAGGATGGAAGTTGGACGTGGTCCTTTACAGTGTTGGCTAATCAGATGATGGGATTATCATATGGCCAAAGGGCTTAAGATGCAGAGAGAGGGTTGGCTTCCTGGCGGAGCCCTTCTCTAAGAGTTGGGGTGTTGAACGTGTCAACACCAAAGATGTGCGGAATTGCTTACCCTTGGTCAAGTGGCAGGCTAGGGGAAATCATATGACAGTGATTGAATGTGTGGAGTGCTTACTCAGTGTGAAGGCAGAACCAGTTTGGAGGACCAGAGATGCTCTTGGGGTGAAGAGGAAACACTGAAGAACTCAGGTCAAGGTATTCATTATCACTCTGAAACGAATAGAGTGGTGCTCCCAGGAAGAGGAGTCATGCCGCTGGGCCGAGGCGCGTAGCCATGAAGGGTGAAGGTGTTCACTATCTCGACGGACTGAAGTTGCATACCCAGGGTGAAAAGCTGGACATTGGCTGAAGTACTTGGGTGGTAGTTCACAGGATGAGTTGAGCATGCGAGATGCTCTCTGAAAGACCTTGGTTCAGCATGATGAGCTCGTGTGATGCACCAGGGCCGCTTAGATCAGTATGGGTTAGTTGCGCTGGTATGGGACAGCGTGGTGAGCTCATGTGGCATGTGAGTTAGCTGTGTTGGTATGGGACAGCATGGTGAGCTTATGTGTTTCTTGCTACTTTGAAGGACTAGTGCTTGAAAAGACCGAAAGGGCTGTTCAATCCGAGTGATGGAGGATTTGGGTGGCTAGTAGTGTGAGTGCTGGCCAGCGGGTACTTTTGAGACCATTAGTGAGATAAGGGTTGGCGTATCCAAAGAAGTAGGTTGGCACAGGGTGATGAAGGATGCAAGACTAAGCGCTGAAGTTGAGGATCCCAGAGGGAGACTCTTGGCCTCGGAAGGGGCGGGACCATTGAGGTGGTTCCTTCGCACTTGGCCAGTGAGGCAGGTGCTTTGCTGCAGGAGAATGTGGCAGCATTTCAGGGTTGGAGACGAAAGTAAGCAAGATAGCTATTTCGGAAGACCGCTCCAAAACGCTCGGGAGAAGCTGAGGAGGAATCTGAGGATTGCTTGAAGGAGATCAAGTCGGGTCGCTCTACCCTCTGTGAGTTTGGTGGAGTTCTCTAAACCATCATTGCATGGGTTGCACAGAGGTGTGCCCAATGAAGGTGCTGGTGTCCTATGCCAATTCAAAGGAACGAATGGCATGAAACCAGCAATGAGGATGATAACTCCAGGAGAATTGAGAAGGCAGCGGTTTGCAGAACTTGGGGCAGTGTGGTACAAGAAGGGGCAAGAAGGTCACGAAGGGCCAAGTTGTTGAAGTGCCAGTGGGGTCTGTTCTCAAGGAAGCCAAGTCGTTTGCTAATGTGGAGCTGAGCTTCGCAGAGTGCTCAGTGTCGACGAGGGCGTCGACGTTATCAGGTGGGGGAGTGTCACGGGGACGCAGTTGGAATGAAAAATGGAAGTGACCCCGTCTCGTTGCGTCTTCAAAAGTATGCAACCACAGGACGTTTGGTGGGCACTCCTGTCTGAGCGGGGTGGTTGCCTCCACTCCTTAAGGGGTTGGCTTCCCGTGACATGCTAACCCCCCAGGCCCAGCAGGCTGTGGGCCAGAACCTTGGTGGTGTGGCTGAAGAGCCGTGCGAGGACCTAGCTTGTGCGTGTGAGGCACAGCGGGAAATCGTCTTGCTTGTAGGTGTACCCTAAGGGAGCTTTGGGTGCGGACTGTGAGTTTTCCAGAGGGATGCTCCAGTTTCTTTGGTCGAGGACGGGGGCCAAAGACAGTGTAAGTTGGGTTGGGTTCCCACTTGCATTGCGCGTACGGACGGTGCACGAGGCTTAACTATACTTTGCCTCTGCACCGCGGTACGTCTTGTGGGTAGGCCATCATCAGGCTTTCCATGAGTTCGTGCCGGGGTGGCTTCGGCCGCCCTCGCGAGACGCAAGTCTTGCGGATTAGTCCATGGTGCATGCTTGCTCCTTGGATGACCAAGCCTTCGGGTTTGGCGGATCGGGACGTGGTGAACTCAATGCCTCGTTCCATGGTGGGCTTCAGCTATCCGAGCAAGAGAGTGGACTTATGCCACAACCTTGCAAATGGTCCCTTTGATGCGGTGGTGTGAGCGCCTAAGTCTTTGGGCTCGGCGGAGCGGAGCGTGGCTGGACCTGGCCTCGCCTTCAGATGGCTTTAGCTGCTATGCGGGACTTTGGTCCTGCGGATTGGTTCATGGCATAGGTCTATGCCTTGAACGGCTGGGTCGTGAGACTTGGCGGAGTTGTGCGTGGCAACCACATGCCTCGCACTTGGATGGACTTGCACTTGGCTTAAGGACCTTGTGTTCGGATACTCGTGAAGATATGGAGCATCGACCTTACTTATAAAGGGAGAGGGACGAGAGATTCGAAAATCAGATCCGATTTCTTCGCACACGAAATTGAGGGGGGTTGGTTTGGCCATCCTGTTCAGTCGTTATGGCGAGTCACCGCTCATCCTCTAGCATGCCCATCTCCACCCGATCCTTATTTGCCTTAAACTGACTAATAAGGGCGTTAATAGGGCGTGATAGGGGGGATACTATACTCAGAAGGGCGTTTATGGCGCGCCAGAACTTATAAGCGCCCTTAACTTCAACTTACGTGATAGGGGCGTTAATAGGGCTAATGGGGGTAGGGGGGGCCGTAGTTTGCTACTAGCGCACGTAGGCTTTTCAGCCTACTCCTTATGTTCCGTCCTTCAGTTCCGGGTTGGCGAGAGGGAAGTTCATAGAAAAACGACTTCTGTTACGGTAGTCGAGGGCTCTTTGTCGTAGAATATCCTCTTTCTGGCTAGTGGGCTCAGTACCATTCCAGGGAAAGCCGATCATGAATAAAATCTTGTTTCGGTACTCTAAAGGCTTCTGTTAGTCGCTTTTGAGATCTCTTCCTTTCGTGCTAGCTGATCAGAGGTCGGAACTCATACCGTCTAGCTTACGGAACGGCAGGTGCCGAAGTGAACTCCTTGTTCTGTTCCGCTAGTTCAGTTCTATCCGTTCGTTCTGTTTCTTGGTAGGCCGTAGAGCAAATTCCTTGTTCTTGTTCTGGTTCTCGGCAGGGAACTCCTGCTTGAAAGTGCTTCACCCGAAAAGTAGTGTACTCGCCTTAAAGAGTGCTTTAGCAACGGAAAAAGAACAAAATAAGATTGCGGAAGGAAATACTCTCTAAGCCAAGCTTACCACGAGCCCTCTCGTACCGCTTCCCCTCTGCCTTACTTAAAGACAGAGTACCGCTTACACGACTATCCAGAAAAGAAGGAAGAAAGCAAGGAAAGACTAGGTTTCTGATCCACCCTAAAAATAACAGTTTTGTTCGCTTGTAGCTCTTAGACTTAAAGCCTTTAGCTTGAATTGCCCTCCTGTACTCGCTTGCCCCGTGAAAAGAATTCTCTTTGATATGATATCCCGCTTCCGGCCCAAGAAGGAGTACCGGACTTGCCTACCAGACTAGCTTAACTGACTTCTACTGTAGGCTTTAAAGATTTAGCTTTAACAACTTTCACTAGCGCTAGGGCTGTGGAAAGGAAGGATTTATTCAAGCCGCCGGAGCTGGCCTAGGGAACTGGCCTACCGAAATAGTTCCATGTTTTTTTTTCAAGCACGACCTGCCAACAATTTCATTGCCTCGGCTCCTTTCCTTGAACTGGACTTGAATCCCAGTACTGAAAGACGGAAGCAGACAACCCACAAGCTGAGACCCGTAAGCTGATCTGCTCTCTTCGGCTAAGAAAGATATCAACGCAGGAAGGTATCATCTCAGGAAAGGAGGAGGGGCTGACCTATTCACTAATCCATGCAAGAAAAGACGACAGCACTTAGGGGATTTTCTATATTGGATAGGACAGGCACTTTTAAACCAAGGATGGCTGTAGGGAGCACGCAGTGTTGGGGAAATGCTTTTAGGGAGAAGGCCTTGGAAAAAGGCGAAAGTGATGCGATTAGCGCTAAAGCAACTCCATGATCATTAAAAACAGCCCCTGACGAAAGTTCAAGGCTTGAAACTACTTGCCGCTTTCAAGAACTAGTATAGCTTGAACTGGACTGGCTAACGGAACAAGATTGCCTTCTCTGAACCGCCTACTTGAAAGTGGAAGTTCAGGTTCGTAAGCGGAAGCGGGAGTGATGGAAGTAGTTGTTGATTTCTGGCTTGACGCAAAGCAAAGCAGAGGGGCTCGCAACTTTATTAGCTAGGGCCGCTCGCACGGTGCCTACTGCCGTAAAGAAAGCTACAAGCTACAGTGGGAATAGTTGTTCTCTACCAGAACAAGAGGCACTTTTTCTCTTTTGAACAAGAAAAGGTACTCTTGAAAGAACTTTAGCTTGAACTGCACTCCCGGTTTAGTATATCTGATCTCCTTGCCCGGAAGCTACAAGCTACAAGCAAAAGCTAAAGACTTGAAAGCGTTACTTAAAAGAGGAACAACAAAGAATCACTTCACTTACAGAACTTGCACTTGAACGGAACTATATAGATTATTTATCTTCTCTCGAGTACCTTCGCTACCCGTAACCCGGAACTGCCCGTAACGAAAGGAGTTCAGCTCGAAACCAGAAACATGATCTTAAAAAATCCGTCCAAGAGTACCCTAACTAGAAACAAACTGCTAGCTCTACTTATTATTATTACTTGACTCTGGCTTTATTAAAGGGCTGGAACTTGAAAGACCTTGCTTTTAGCTGTACCTGGTAAAAGGTCAAAGGTGAAACCGCTAACCGTAATCAAAGTTGTGATCTCAACAGCTGCCCGGAAGAAAGCAACAAGACTTTCAACAAACCAAACAAAGAATAAGGTCTCCTTACTCAGAAGAAAATACATTGATCGGCTACTTGGGAAATAGAAAAACAGAGCAAAAGAGAGTTTCAACAACAACTCTCGATTAAAAGAGACTTTAGCAGATACAAACAAGAAAAAATGAACAAGAAATTTATTAATATAAAGAAAGAATATCAGAGCAGAAACAAACAAGAAAAAATGAACACCCCTCTTTTTGCTTTTTCTTTCTCGTCGACGTAATCGAGTGGGGGAGTCTGTCACGGTCATTTCGTCCAGCGCTGTTCGCATGGCCTATGACCGTGCCCCGTGTCCTTTTTGTTTGGCCCTGCGTGGCCCCGTTGCTTGTCGTGTTGGCCCCGTCGTTGGCCACATGGGGCCCCGTTGTAGGCCATCCTTGCCTAAGTGTGTGTGTAGAGGGGGAGTATGTCAAACCCATAGGTTTTAGGTTCTCCCGCGACTTTGAAAGGATTGGCTTTTAAACAGGGAAGCTCAGTGACTTAGTTGAATTCCGTTCCGTCAGGGGTTGTGCTACTGTGCCATGTCTAGCCTGAGTGTCCTGGGTGCTTTCACGTGTACTTAGCACTGTGCTTAATGACATCGTGTAGCCTTTCTTGTCCCGCATAAGTGCATTGTGTGCGTGCGTCCGGGCCTTGCGTTGCGACGAGCTAGCGTAAGGTCTCCTTGGGGGGCACCTCCCGCGGGAAAGGACAACGTTGGGTTGGCCTAGCCAGCCCCAACGTTGCGGGCCAACTCCCAACGGGGGGTTCGAGTTCACCGTTGCGTCGGCTTGCCGGTGTCAGTGTTGCGTTCGGAAAGAGTCCCTTGGTTGCCTCGGTTTGATAAATCGGCTGGCTTGCGTGTGTTAGGAGGGCACGTGAGCGCCGCACGGTTGAGCCTCTAAGCAGCTTGAAGGACTTAGCGCCGTGACAAGTGGTATCAGAGCAGGTTCCGAGCCGTAGGAACCTTGACGCGAGATGGCAAACGCTGGAAATACGTCGAGTAGCGGCGTGGCTGCCGCGGTAGACCGAAGCAGGTGGACTAACAAAGAACGCCTAGAGAACCTTGAGACTAGAGCGGATCAGTTCGATGGTATGGTTGCGAATATGATACTACAGGGTGAGCGAGTCGAGTCGCTCGAAGACGGCCACAAGACCCTGACGGAAGACACCAGAGCCACATTCGAGGCCCTCCAAGCCCAAATTGAGGACCTTACCTAAGGATGGCCGTCCTGACACGGGCGATGGGAGCCACGGGCGGGGGTCAAGGGGAAAGCCATGGTCGGGTGCGAGTACCCGAGCCACGTTCGTATGGAGGGGCACGAGATGCCAAGGAGCTGGAAAATGTCTTCTTCGACACAATACTTTCGAGCTGTACGTCCCGACTCAGAGGATGCCAAGGTGGTTATGGCCACCATGTACCTCAATGGAGACGCCAAGCTGTGGTGGCGTACTCGCTATGAGGATATGCAGAATGGTCGGTGCCTCATAGAAACGTGGGAGGACCTTAAGAGGGAACTGAAGAGTCAGTTCCTACCCGAAAACGTCGACATGATCGCAAGAATCCACCAATTGAGGCGCAAACAGGGACGGTGCGAGAATATGTAAAACAGTTCTCAGCGTTGATGTTGGACATCCGGGACATGTCGGAGAAAGACAAGCTCTTTCAATTTCTAGAGGGTCTCAAGCCTTGGGCTCAGACTGAATTAGACATCCGGGGAAGACCTCGCGGCCGCTATAGCAACGGCCGAGCGCTTAACTGATTTCGCGTCACTTGACCCGAAGACGCCTTCGAACAATTCCAAAGCCCCTGCTAAACCTCAGAGGGGGGCCAGCAATTCGACTGATAAGAAGCCGCATGGGAAGGACTCTCGTGCTAAGGGCTCCGATACGTCTAACAAGGCCCCCAAATCGGGATGCTTTTTTTTTTTTGCAATGGACCGCACCGAGTAGCGAACTGCCCACAGAAGCAAGCGTTGAATGCCATTTCAGGCCACCCCTACCGAGGAAGAGGAACCTCGGATGGGAGCCCTACGATTGTTGAACGCCATCAAGGCTTGGAACAAGAAGAGTGGAAAATCTGATGTTTGTGGAAGTGAGCATCAATGGGAGATCGACCCGTGCCATGGTGGACACGGGGGCTACCCATAACTTCGTCGCGGACCAAGAGGCCCGTCGGCTTGGGCTGAAGCTGGAGCATGACTGACGCAAGATGAAAGCGGTGAACTCAGAAGCTAGGCCTATAGCTGGGTTGGCCAAAGATGTCCCTTTGAAGATTGGCGCCTGGTCAGGAGTGGCCAACCTAATGGCGGTACCCATGGATGACTTCCAGGTCATATTGGGAATGGAGTTCTTGCATGCCGCCTCGTGCCGATGCCTCACTTAGACTCCATTTGTATGCTTGGGGAAGAGGCCCCTTGCATGATTCCTGCGGTCAGGAAAGGGAAAGAGAAGGTCGAGCGGATATCGGCACTCCAACTCGAGAAGAGCTTAAAGAAAAGAAAGGTGAGCCCACATTCGTGGCATCCCGAGTCCACTAGAAACGGTAAGGATGAGCACATACCGGAAGGCATCACGAGAGTGCTGCAGGAGTACAGCGACATCATGCCTCCCGAGCTACCGAAGACCCTGCCCCCAAGAAGAACAGTGGACCACAGGATTGAGTTGGAGGTAGGCGCTAAACCTCCAGCTCGAGCGCCGTATCGCATGGCTTCTCCAGTTGTAGGGAGCTCCGAAAGCAACTAGATGAGCTATTGGAAGCAGGGTTCATTCGAGCCTCGAAAGCGCCTTATGGGGCCCCGGTCCTATTTCAAAAGAACAGGGAGCTTGCGGTTGTGTGTAGACTATCGCGCACGCAACAAAGTCACCCACCGTGCGGAACAAGTATCCTATCCCCTTGATTGCCGACCTGTTTGATCAATTGGGAGGGGCGAGGTACTTTACAAAGCTGGACTTTCAGTCTGGCTACTACCAGGTTCGGATTGCAGAGGGGGATGAAGCCAAGACCACATGCGTGACGCGATATGGAGCATTCAAGTTCTTGGTGATGCCCTTCGGTTTGACGAATGCGCCGGCCACCTCTTGCCAATGAATTCTGAGCTGTTCCATGAGCATCTTGACCGGTTTGTGGTGGTCTATCTGGACGACATCGTGGTTTACAGTAGGACCATAGAGGAACATGTCGCGCACCTTCGCACCATCTTTCGGATCTTACGTGAGAACCATCTATATGTGAAGAAAGAGAAATCTTCCTTTGCCCAGGAGGAGATCATGTTCTTGGGACATAGTATTGTGGGAGGGGAGATTGGTCTGGACCAAGAGAAGGTTCGCGCCATTCAAGAGTGGCAAGCCCCAGAGAAGGTAACCGAGCTCCGATCATTCCTTGGACTTGTCAACTACTATCGAAGGTTCATACCCGAAAACTCCCATAGAGCTGCGCCGTTGACCGACTTGTTGAAGAAGGATCGAACCGTCAGAAGAGTGCCAGCGGGCATTCGATGGCCTAAAGACTGCGGTAACTCAGGACCCGGTACTACAGCTGCCAGATCATGCCAAGCCCTTTGAGGTACACACTGATGCCTCGGATTTTCCCATTGGTGGGGTGTTGATGCAAGAGGGCCACCCTATCGCCTTCGAGAGCCGGAAGCTCAACGAGACCGAAAGGCGATATACAGTGCAAGAAAAAGAGGAATCCTTTATCGGTAGTGATCGAGCCACGAAGCAAGCTCTCCCGAAGCCGAGGGCGCACTAGAGCTAGAAGAAAAGCCAAAGCCAACGAGCCCTAGCACTCGTAATTTAAAGCCAACGCCCCAGCCTACTTTAGCTAGGAGCCTCTTTTCCTTCTGCCTAGCTCCCCGAAAACCACGTTCCTTTTTTCTTGGGCTTTACAGGTACACTGAACACCAACCCAATCTCGATTCAAAAAACAAAACTACAAGCAACTACGAAAACTACAACAACCCAACTGTAGGAATCCCGACCCCAGACGACCCGGAAGACCATGACCAGTCTCTTTTTGTCTCATCCACAATTGGAATACTTCAAAAAGACTCCATCAGGCAACATAGATAAGGCGAAAACATACACTCCAACTTGTGCAAAAGGCGCTTTTGGAATACGCTTCCTAAACTCGGTGTCAAATCCAATGTGATAAGCCGTTCAACAGGGCTGAAACTTCGCAGTTCTGCGATGAAAGCTTTTCGATCCTCCACACCTTTCTTAAGTCCAAAGGAATTTGGCAAAAAGAAAGATTCATCATTTTTCAACTCTTTTCCCGGGTGGACGTGATAGGGCAGAAAAGACGAGTTCGTCTTTGAGCTCAGGTACGAGCACACACTTGAAAGGAATTTCGGGAATGGGAATAGAGAGCACCTGAAAGAAATCATCATAGGGCTAATCTAAAGGAAGTACCACCAGCCTTAAAGAAGAGAACACGTATGAAGAAGATCTAATCTGCTTTTGGATTGCTTCCACATCCGACTTCTTCAATTCTCGATATGGAACAGGGTTCAAATAGAAACCATTCTCTATCTCTAGGGCAAGCTGATCTAAAGAACCGTGAGTAGAAGTAGAGGAACGAGTATATTTAGAGAATGACCATAAGCAGAAAATGATAAAAAGGAGAAAGGCAATCTTCTTCTCATCGAGAAAGAACTATGATAGAAAGACTTCTACTTCCTTATGGCCTATGCATATTACCTTTTTAGGTATTCCTGTTCGTTCGCCACATCCAAGGGGAGTTTACTCGACCCATCTCTCCAAAACAGATGCGCTGACCAGACTGCGCTACACCTCGCGCGCGGAGTCGATGAACCAACCGATGAACAGCAAAACAAATTAGGATCTTAGGGTCGTCTTTCTGACTTATGACTATACTACTTTTAGTCGTAGTCTTAGGCCCCCTCTTTATAAGCTTATGAAGAGGGGGCCTTTCCGAACCACTTTCCTTTCAGGTAATACGACCCAGGGCATCCAGGGCTCTCTCTGATCGAAATGTGGGCTCACTGAAACTCGCATTTCGATAGTGTGAAAAGAAAAGAAATGAAACCAACATTATTGATTCCTCGTCAAGGTTGGGGTTCTTTGTTCTGTTATCAACTCGTATACTTATACTTACCTTACTGCTTATTCCGGTTCTCAACTCAAATAGAATACCTTATTCTTCAACAGCTCTTGGCACCTTCGGAGCCTTTTTCTAAACTCCCCAATCCAATCCTCATAACGCTTCTCTCTTTTCGTCACCCCTATAGCTCATGTTCATGGCTCACCCGGTCTATCAAGTTCAGAACAGAATATTTGCATATTGCTTTATTGAATGCTTGTTTGTAAACAGCCAATTCGTCGCTCAGAGAGGAAAGCACGGGAGGCGTCGTCGGAATGTGGAACGGTGGACGCAGAAACAACGGAAGAAGTTCCCAGTCAACTATGTTCCCTTCTATGCGCTTCGGGTTTGCTTGCATTGGTTCTTGAACTGGACAACCTCACTCTCGCTCGATGCTTTGAATAGCGTAGCTTCGTACCCGAACAATAATCGGATCCGGGCCTAATACCTTGCTATTGTTCGGCCTGAAACAACTGTATGTAGTAGAGAGAGAGAGGGGCCGTTAGGCCGAAAAGCTATATCATTTTCATTATATAGATATAGTGAGTGTGCGTGCAGGGTGTAGGTGTACCACTTACGAGAAAGAACCCCAAGCCCAAGTTAGTCAAGTGGCAAGTAGTTAACCAAACACAAGTAAGTAGTTCGTCAGTCCTTCCGACGACGCCTCCCGTTCTTTCTTCTTCATTTCATCATGTTTGTTGTGTTGTTCCGTTCATAGGTCCCAAGCTCTCCTTAAGTTAAGAAAAAGAAGAATGCTGCTTGATTGAACGAACATTGGTTGAACCACCACAGGCCACCCACGTCTATTTTGGATTGTGAACAAAGAGGCAAAGGCCTCCATAATCCTCCATTTTTGTCCTTTTGATTGGAGTCCATAATAAAAGGCTGGCAGGTTTCATTAATTCAAAGAAAAGCGGAGGCCCGCATCTGCTAGCATTGTGGTTTGGAATCGATTCTTTATCAATGGCCCACCCTTTCTTTGAACCTTGTCAATGATCGAACTTACAGATATGAACTGAGTGCCATTTGATGAGTCACTGAGAACAAGGTAGAGGGATATGGAAAGGATGAAGTAATGAAAGAGGAAGTCATTGCTAGTAGTAACGACTTGTCACGATCCATTGGTTCATATAGAATCCATGTCCTAGGTGTATCAAAAAACATTCTTTTCGCTAAGCGTATATAATAAAATAGAGTGAAAGGGCCCACCCCGAAACCCAGGGGTACTAACTAACAGCTGAGTCCTCTCCGAACCGCAGGAGATAGTTGCCCATCATACGGCTCACCAACTTCACTTGCCTCTCAGGGGGGCTCGCTCCGGGCAGGTTCGGATCACTTACAATACACGGCTCTACGAAGGAAGCTTCAAAAGAATGCCTGACGCTAGCGCCCTAAACGCCCTTCTTAGGTTAGTAGCGTGAGAGGGGCGCAACGGCAACACTTGACGTTGCCCCCCCCATTAGTCAGTTCGCTTGCTGGGTTAGGAGCGTTTTCAAGATGATTCTTTTCCTCTTTGTCGAGACGAAAAAGGAACCCATCTTTTCGACTGGGAAATTTGAGTCTGTTTTGTCCACTTTCTCCATCAAAATGATCAAAAAGGCAATGAAATTGCTTCTTATTCCCGTGTTCGATCTCTTCCATCTCTGCCCCGCTTCCATGTGGGCAGAGACCCCTGTAGAGAATGAAGAGGGGCCAAGGATCTTCCTCTCCACAGTGCTTCTCGAGGCTCCACTCTCCCCCCTGAATAAGTAAGGCCCCATTAGCCTGGGCTGAGATGGGGATAAGGAGTCAGGATTGAAGCCCCCTTAGCTCTGCCAGACACTGGACAGGGGTTAGCTCTGTAAATGTGTAGAGCCAAGTGTAGTGTGGTGTAGTAGTAGGCACTTCTAGGCCCCTTCCCGGCTACTGGATCACTCCAGTGCTTCGGGTACTACGGACCCTCTGCCATCCATTGCAGCAGAGCCGTTTCATGAGCGGGGGGGGGCTAAGCGCAGTTCTTTGAATCAAACGTTGAATGAAATCGATTCTTTTTTTTATATCCAAATCTAAATCGGATAGGATAGATGGATGGATCTATCTTTCTATTCATATAGATGACTTTATATATATATATATAGATATATAAATAGATATATATATATATATTTATATGTAGTGTAGCAAGAAGCCCCAAATCCTTGATTTGGCCAGGAAACACTGCACTGCTTTGGGCCCAGGAAGCGAAGGGAATGAGCTCGGCTGCTTCTCCTCCACACTTTTTTTTTTCTCCGTGCCCGCTTCGCGCGCCATTGGCGCTTTGCTCTCCTCTTATTCTTCATTGGACGGTTCGGATGGACTTCGCCGTTCTTTCCCAACGAAAATAGAAAGGGCTGTATCACATCGAGATGTCGATTCGTTTTCCGCCCCCAATGAGATGGGGAATTAGTCACCTCTTTCCCTTCATCTTTCTGAATCGAGGCCCGGCCCGGCTCGCGTCGTTCCAACAACCGGCGGGGAGCACCTCAGTATACGATCGCGCGCAGTAACTGGGAGTCCTATTACACCTAAGGCCAACTTCAATTCACCAAACCCAGGTTCATCTCGTGTAGTGATTGTGGACTCGTACAAGGATATTGAGTAGACGGTTGATGTATCAGACTCGACCCTTTCTTTCGTAGCATGCATTCCCATCCGTGTCGCAACTGATTCGGTAAGCTACGTGTCCGGTGCACGGAGAACTGCCTTCGGTCCCCCAAACTGACTTACTCATGGCAACCTTCCGGCCGCCCAACGACCTATAACGCTAGTCACTACTCCCACTGGGGCTAGGAAGTAAGCCCCACAACCCAAAGCGGCGAAGAACAAATAGAATTTGCTACGAAAGCCGGCTAACGGGGGTATTCCTGCGTATGAGAACATCGTAATGGAGAAGGTCATAGCCGAAATAGGATTCGTTTTGGCTAGAGCGCCCAAATCCGCTATATATTTGACACGGGTTTGCCGTAATGCTGGAACTATGGCGAATGCATCTATCGTCATTGATGCATAAATAAAGATACCAATTAGTAGTGATTGAATTCCTTCTATGGTTCCACATGAGAAACCTGTACGAATATAACCTACATGTCCAATCGAACTATGAGCTAGAGGTCTTTTTACTTTCGTTTGGGCCATGGCGGCCAGTGCTCCTAAGATCATAGAAGCAATGCTGCAGAAAAAGAAGATTTGTTGCAATGTAGCTCCATAGGAACCATAAATAGAAACACGTGACATATTTGCAGAAATAGAGATTTTAGGCGCAATAGAAAGGAATGCTGTCACCGGGGTGGGTGAACCCTCATAGATATCAGGTGCCCGCATATATAGAGTCAAAAGAGATATGGAGTCCGAAGGGGAGGGGGGTTTTCTTCGGGGCTCGAGAGATGGAATAGATAGGGCCCCACAAGTTGTTAATTCGCCGCTGGGGAATTCACACGAAAGGGAACGAGGAATTCTCAACGAAAAAAGTGCTCTCTGAACCGAACGTGAAAGTGGTTTTCCATCAGACGGCTGTTCCCGTAACTCCACTCTCGACTTGGATTATATATCCAAAAAGGTCCGCTCTCGGCCATTCCACACGCTGCCTAGCAGAGGCGTGGTTATCTTAAGTGGATTCTCTCTTTTGTAGTAGATGCCGAACCTGCTGCTCAGTGGGCGGGCGCAGCAGCTACATGGACCCCTTCCTTTCTTTTGTTGCCAGCGCTTTCCCGGGCCGAGCCGGAATTCTTTATTAGAAAGGGCAGGCAAAGCCCGAAGGCTGCTATCCCAATAGGCCAGCGGGCGGAACGAGGAGAGGGCCCGGCAATCATACCACCGCGGTCGAAAAAGCGTGTTCTCTTCGCCCTTCAGATAACACGCACCGTAGGCCATCCTCGGCCTTCTTCGTTTTCGATGAAAAACAAATCCAATCTCGATCTCCGAAAGCGTTTTCCTTCCCCCGCCGCATCTCCCTCCCTTCGTCGAGCCTTTCCTTTAGTGGTTGGGGGAAGCATTCCCTTATCTGAACTTGGCGGGCATTCTTTCGCTATGGGGGTTTGAACATAGGCTCAAACATGATTGGAAGGGTCCTAGCTACGCCATGCGTTCAATACCAAAAAAGCCTCTGGGAAGCTGCAGGGATGACAAAAAGAGGGCGCTTTCCTGTGTTGCACTGAAAAAAAAGGACCTAAGAGAAGAGCGTCTTCTCTTAGCTTTCTTCCTCCCGCGCCCGCCGCCGCCCGGCCCGCGTTAGAGGGGAAGATTAGCAAAGCGGGAAAGGCCAAGTACAGGAGAAGGGGGAGGGGGAGCAGCATCTTATTCTCTTCGCTAGAACTTCCGGATCGGATAAGCATTCGGAACGGGCTCCGCGTTCATTTCGTTGGCAGAAACGATCCAATCCATTCGGGGCTTCGGGGAACCCAAAAACAAACGAACTCTTTTGACTTGATTCATAGATAGAATCAATGGATAGATAGACAAGAGATAGATGAACGAGATATCTTTTGATTTTTGCTCTCTAAAAGAAAGAGGCAGAGAATAGACATCCCTTTAGATGTCTATGTATCCTTTATCATCTCCCGATTTGATTTTATATCGTTATATCTTCTCTCTCTAAATTGAAATCAATTAAGAAATACATACATTATGAGAGAGAGCAGATGGATCCTATCCCCTATATCGAACACTCATTCCTTTCCTATCTATTGATAGAAAGATCTTCGTCAAATACCGGACTTTGCCTTTTTTTTTTTGAGGAATTCCTCATATCCATAAAGCTTCCCACAAGCACCCCACCCCATACGACTATAAGGGGGGGCTGTTCGCCTTTTGAATCAAAGTAGTAGGGGCTTCATAGCGACATTCATTCTAAAGGAAACCGAAGAACCTTTAGTCAATAGGATCCTTCAGTCGCAAACCAATTAATTAGTCACAAAGTAGACTCGTGACGCTTAACGACTGAACTCGTTGGCTCCGCGCACCTTTGGTACTTCAGTAGGGCGAGCAGTTTGATAGTGACTTCTTGCCATAAGACTCAAGGGCGGCGGGCCCTATTAGTAAGGCGACGAAAGGCTACTTCAATCTAGGAAAGAGCCGGAAACTCGAGAGGGTCGCCTTTGGAAGCGTTCGCCGGTAACCAAAGCGTCACGACATGTTGTTGATATTGATTGAGTTGGAGGGACTTTCGCTGACTGAATCCATCCATAAACCTAACCTAGAAAGAAAGCGTCTCGTTCCCGCAACCACTTTGGTACTTTGCTTATAGTCAAAGTGGGGGGCTTGCGCTTGAATTGAAGTAGCGCATGAATATGAGTAGGGCTCCTAGGTGGCGCGTTCGTGGAGCCAAACCGAAGGAAGAGCAAAAAAAAGGAGGGTTGGGTGCTTGTGGGGCGAGGCCACCCGGCCTCGAATAGGAGGGGGGCTTAGCTCTGGATCCCCCCTGCTTGCAGAAATGAATGGATCAGAAGGGGGGCTGGGAACTATTTCCGGGCCGGGCGGGAGGTGAAGGCCAGAAGAGAAGATCGCCCTCCCGGTAAGGAAGAGGGGAAAAAGGTGCTGTCATCTATCTCGACCAGTTTCCCGAGGCGTTGGAAATCCAGACCGGCTCAGAGAATCACTGGCGTGGTTTCCCCCCCTTCGTTTCGCCAACAAATAAGTAATCCTTGACGATTTCCCATTCCTTCCCTGCCGAGCCGCCTCTCTTCGCCATTCGAAGTACTACCCCAATCAAAGGCTTCCCTTTCTATAACATACCCAGGCGCCCTCCTTTCCAATCACTAAGCAAAAATAAATACCAATCAAATCAAAGGCTGACTTCGTCTGTGATTTTTCCGGCCCCAGGGGAGTTTACTCGACCCATTCCCTTTACGTAATAGGGCTCCCGCACTGCTCAAGTGTGCGACTCCATATGAGGACCTCCTTCCCTTCTGCCCACTCTCCGTTCACATGGTTCTCAAAGCGGAGGAAGGGTGGGCAGCAGGTACCACGAGCCCTCTGTCCCACACATCTATCCAGAAGCAAGTGTAGTTCACCGGTTCCACCGAATGCTCCTATCTCTCGGCAAAGATCGTGTGAGTGTGCAGTTATGCTTCGGATGCTTCGCCATAGAATAGATCGACCCAGTTCCCGTTCTTTTCCGGTGCACTCGCTTTATATCTCCGACACACAAGGAAGGACGCGGTGGGAAGGAAGCAGCCCTAGCCTCTGTCCGGCCGATCATTCCGCTGGCATCTCGCATTCACGCCCCCGTTTGACTGCCGCTCGGGGATGTAGTTGTAGATAATTGAGTCTGTTTGTGGGTCGTTGGCTCCACCTGTTATCTCCTTCTACGACATGCTGTTGTCGTCGCCATATTCCATATGTCACTTAGTCATCTCTGCCTCGCTGCGGGTCAGCACCTCCGAAAGAAACGGAGGACTTCATTCAGTGACTCCGCGATCGCCCTCTGAACGATCAGAATAAGGTAAAGCTTGAAGATAAGTTTTGTACTCTATTAATTTCTCCGTCCCTCTAGTCGGGTGGGCGCCGGCCGGTCTTTCGGCCAGATCCCCCTAAAAACCGTACGTGCGGGTCTCCCCGCATGCGGCTCACGCCATTCGAGGTGGCCCAGCCCAGCATTCATTCGCAAATCCTGTAGTGAAATTGAGACTGCTCGACCTCGGAAGCTAATTCGCGTGTAGGCAGCGCTGGATTTCTATCTACGGGGCGTACCGTTGACTCTATATATTCATTGATCCATTGGCTCGCTCCCTCTTTTTCCAAGAATTCATGAGTCGCTCGGAAAAAGCCTTCCATTTCCGTCAAATGACCCGGCCTCCCCTGGCTCTTCCACCGTCCGGGCTCCCTTTCCTCCCTATGCTATGCTCCCCCGGCGCAGGCCTACCACGCTTCGCGCCTGCGGCGTTTTCGCCAGACGGTCTTTGCCAGTAGTGCCATCCTCCCCGCTGGCTGTATGGGTGGGTTGTCCCTCGCTGCTGCGTTCTGTTAGGCTATGGATTACAGGAACAAGTTTAGTTGAATGGGACAGCAGGCGGGTTACACGTTCCACTGTGCCGAGATGTGAGGTGCTGGTGGTGATGATCACCCCGGGGTATGCGCTAGCGCCCTTGACGGGCACTCCAGGACCCGCCAACGCTCGTGAAAACCCGGGTCGGTCGGTCCTCCATTCATCCGACCGGAGGTGTGGATAACGAGGCCACCTTCACAACCTTCTCCCTTCTGTCCCTATTAAGTAGTAAGGTAGGGCGGTTCGCTTGAGTTGCTCAACCGCCCCGCCTTTTGCCCGGTGCTCATGACGCGCTACGGAACCTCCACCGTGCCGGGGGACCAAGCAGGGCATAGCTAGCGGCATAGGAGCCGACTCGGCGTCAGCGGCTTCGTGCCGCACTGGAGTGATCCAATATGTGGTTCCGCACGTTCCACCACTTCTCCGTTCATTTCCAATACTGATCGTGAAACACCATGAGCAGCAGGATGTTGAGGTCCGGAATTCGAAGTGAAATTTGTGATTTGCCCGTTCCTAGTCGTCATGGGAAAGAAAGGCAGAAATAAGAAAGAGATTATTCCCTGAGAGCTTGTCCAGTACCACCAGTACCAGAAATGCATCTCCTTCGCCCGCGCGCGATAGCTCTACCTGGCGCTTTTTGCCGCCTTGCATGCAAGCGAAGCGCTATTGGCGGCAATAAATAGCTCACTGAGCGATGATTGATGCAGTCCTCGATTGTTCCAGAGAGAAGGATCATGGCGCCCCGGAACCGTGACATCCAGCAGCAGCATCTCCTTGCGTGCGAGAGACTTCTATGCCGGCCGTTATTCCCGGCTCTGTTATGAAAGAAAGCGGCAGCTAAAGCAAATCTAATTAGTTGCTTTTTTCTTCTTATTCTTAGCCAACCAACCACTTGGTACCAAGCAACCGGTTAGCTGTTGCGCTTTCAAAGTAGAAGAGTGGTCTCTTATCTTAGAAGTGGTGGTGTAAGAAGCGCGCGATCCTCTTTGTCTTGAAAGAAAGTGAGTCAGCGTAGCGAAGCGTATACGTTAGGTAAGTCAGCGGCGTAATAAGCCGGCCTTTTCAGAAAGAAAGTAAGAAAGTCCCCAATTGAACTAGAAAGAAAAAGAATGAATGGCCAGTGTCCCGGAATAGAACATATGATTGAATGAAGTGGCTGGCGTGGCGAGAAAAAGAAGTGGTTGGTCCCATGCACCATGCCTGCTGCCTGCTCTTGTCATGCAGGCTCCCCACGCTGAATAACATGGGGGCTGTTTGCCTTTGGTAAAGATGGGGAACACCTGCTCGCTGACCCCTCTCTTCCTATGGACGACCAAAAGCAGGGTGCTCCCTATTACTCATCTATAGGGCGTATAAGACTTGATTTGCGGCAGTCAAGGTCTGTATAAGCGATCAAATTGGCGCCCCCTATTAGTAAGGGCCTGTTCTAGTTCTGGCAGGGCTCCTGTTCCATCTAAGCGGGAGCAGGGTTCGCCCTCACAGAAGAGATGGAAGGGCAACCGTTCAGAATGCAAGGCGTGTGTGGAAGCGAGCAGGCAGGAATGAAGGCTGCGAACGATACACTTTATTTACCACCTGGTGTAGTGGTGCTTCGACCACATCAATCAGGAATATATAAATCCAAATTCGATGATAAATACATAAATAGAAAAGAATCCACAAAAATGGGATCAAATAAATAAAGAAAAATCTCAATATCCAAATCTATTTAAATCAAATCCATTCTATTTATATTTATATATATTTATGAGGAACCTTCAGCTCTTGGCGGCCTTGGAACTTGATTCAAGTAAGTGGAAGGAAGAATGCATGAACCGCGGCAGAGGAGAAAGGACGGATCACCTGCCGATCTTTGATCCAACTAAACTATGCCAGAAGAATGGGATACAGATTGACCGGCACAAAAGCCATCTCCATCAATCTACGCTCATTGATGAGACGGCGACATAGAGAAGAAAGTATACCGACCGAAGATACATAAGGTAGGTGGGATCGAGGATGGAATCGAATAGCGAATGCACTTGCGGTTAAGACAGGTCACGCATCTCCTACCTAATGCAATTGACCGACCCGGCATCTCTTTCGTTCAATAATGCCAGAGCTGATACACTACTGGTTGAAAAAGACACTACACTTGGAGTGAACGAGCGCTGCGGTAACGAGCCGTAAGAAAGAAGGGCATTCCTTCCGCCGTCATTGACGTGGTGAGATAGATAGACGTCCAATCCTGCAGCAGCTAGTTGCTCGGTCTGTCTGATCTCACACTTCAATCAACCCCTTCGTACTTCGATCCAATCAATCGATCAAGAGGCTAATCTCTTTTGTTTGGGCCGGTAGCTAAAAGAAAGTCCTCGCTTTCTCTTGAACAAGGGAAGGGCAGCATAGCATTAGCTTCAATTGAACAAGCTCAACCTTGAAAAAGAAAGGTGGTAGGCCGAAGAACCGTTGAACGCTTCAACTTGGCCACTGAAGAAGGCGAAGGCTGGGCCAACTTACTGCTTACTGCCATGCCATGGTTGAAGCTTTAGGCTCCATAGACGGAACTAAGTATTAGGTATTAGGGAGGGGAGGACACCACTCAGCTTCAAAACGGAAGCTGCGAGCTCCGCTTTCAAAGCGAAGCGAGCCCCTATTATACAGTTGCCCCCCTGACTAATGGGGGGCCCCTCGCGCGCCCTATTAGTATGGCAAGTAGCTACTACTTACTAATAGGGCACTCCAGGCGCCTGACAATCTAACCTAATAAGGGCGTTTATGGCGCTAGCCCCTCTCACGTAAGTTGACTTTGGAAGCTGGGTTCAATGCCTAACAAAAACGGCCGAAAAAAAAAAGGGGGCGAAAGAGATGTGTGGCTGAGGGGAGGAGAGAAAGAACGCATGCATGGAGATTCTTTCTGTCGGAGGTTCGAGAATCTATGAAAGGACATCTAAGGCTAAGGAAGAATTCAAGGAAGTCCATTACTGAGAAGTGGTGATCTCATCTCGTCTTGCTTGCTGGGAGAGAGGAAGCTCCCGGACCACCTTTTCCAGCCAGATAGCGAGCGATCACTCAGCAATGATACCGCCGGCCGGGAATGAGTACCTATCCCTTACGGGAATCGAACCCGTGTCTTCGACATGAAAAGACGATGTCCTAACCACTGGACGAAAGGGACCAAAAAGCCATTCTTCATATACCTCAGCTCCGAGAATAGAAGTGGTTCGTTTTGTTTCTATACGCAATTCAATCTTTCGTTTGTGTTCATGTTGGCGATTTCTGATGTGAATTCGGCGGGTCGTCCCCCCTTCCTACGGGTTCCCCCACCGACCCAGTGACACACCAACCACGCCCCTTCCCTTTCTCCGATCATAAAGCCCCCTGATCCCTTTCTTTGTCTTTCATCCCCCCGTCCCGTTCTTTCTAATTCAACAAAAAAAAGAGGTTTTCGTTTGAAGTGAGACCTGAGAAAGTACGTTAAGGTTACGAAGTCACTTAGTCGAACTATAAAGAAAGGGAGGCTAAGGTTACGAAGTAAGGTCAGCTGGTTAAGGAAAGCAACGGTTATGAAATCGCTTAGCCGTTCATTAATGAATTTAATTAAGTAGTAGTGAGGCGTCGGTACGGAGTCACGTCAGCTGTGGATATAGACTAGGCTAAGGGACGGACTTCATCTCTTCTATTCTCTTCACTTACACCTTACACTTCCGCTGAGTCTAACGAGGCTCAGGTGCGGAGCCTTCCACTGTGGACCGAGACTACGCAAAGGTAGAACACCATAGAAACTTCGCTGACTTTCTCATAAACCTTGATTTCGCTACGCTCACTAAGAACCCGGAATAGCGGAAATCGGTTCGTGTTCCGCTTCC
>NW_027519844.1:0-17500 GCF_043159265.1 Tasmannia lanceolata | reverse complement strand
GCTCGCTCAGAACACGTACCAAGCCAAGAAAGAAGGAGTGCTCCACTCAGAAAGAGAAGGAACGGAAAGTTTTGCGGCATCTCTCGTCGCCTTCACGGATTTGTGCATCTGAATGACCGAAAAAAGAGAGCCGAACTATGTTTGTTTCGGGATCGGAAAGGTCGGCCGATCAGGATCAAAGATGCACAAATCAGTAAGGGCTAGTGGCGCCGAGCCCACTAGGAAGACCCGCGTTTCAGAAAAGATAGACACAAGGAACGCGAGGAAGAGGGCGACACGAAAAGGAAATCGCCCTCCTGAAACGGTATCCTCGTACGGACTTGACAGCTTCAGCGTACAAGGACCCGGGCTGAGACCAGAACATAGAACACATCACCATAAGTCTCAGGAGGGGTCATCCCCGTGGTAGGAAACACGTCCCAGTTCCTTACCTCCAATTACTACCCGACTAGACTCCACTCCTTACCCCTTAGCCCTTACCATACCATGAAACCCCTACCTTACCTTAACACCCCATACAACTACCACAATATCAAACCTTACCTTCCCCCAAGAAAAATTGTGGTAAGTGAATGAAAAAACAAACTATGAGAAGCGGCTTACCTATCCTTTTCTAAGTCACCTGGCATACGCCCCAGCCCTGATCCGAACAGGACAACAACAATTCCAGGAGACAGGCGTCCAGCAAGTACTATATTAATAAGGGCGTTTAGGGGCCCTATTAGTAAGTTTGAGCCGAGAATCCGTTTTTTGATCCGGACGGAGAGAGGAAGAATTCCAATAGCTGCCTTGATTTTGAACACGTTGTTTCGTACAGTTCTGATACAGAACTGAAGTCCCTATCAGAATGGTATCCTCGAGTGACTCTGAGGGGCTTCTAGTCCTTCCTTCTTGACTCGTTTCGCAACGACGAAGTCAATTCCATGGATTCTTCCCGGGCCTCACCGGTGAACTCGAGGGAGCTGCTAGCTTCAGTTCTTTACTCAGCCTCAATGGGAGTTGTTCAAGCCCGGAAACAAACAGAGTCAATAGAAAGAAGCTCCGGCGGGCGGCCCCGGCTTCTGGCTCTCTTGATCAGGCCGTCGTATTTTGGGGAGGCGACTCCCGAAGCAGGGGAGCCACTCCTAGACCAGCAGAAAACCATGAACGAGCGACAAGACCGATTGCAAGCCCTACACTAGTAGAGAGGTCTGCTCTAGCCTCTCACCATAGGTCCCGCAACTCTGAATACAGCTCTCGTTAGAGGCATGCCCTAAGTGCATGCAAAAATGCTCTGATAGTGATAGTTGGCCTTGCTACGGCTGCTGCTACAGCTACAGCATCATATGTCATGCTCCTCTTCTCTGAGCCGCACCTGTCATCTCAGTTCAGCGGTCAATCATTTCAAAAGTCTCCTTCAATTAATGAATAGTGCAGGCAGGGTGAGCTTGTGCTCATCCAAAGCGCTAGCGAAGGCTCTCCCATTCCCACCGGGAGCCCCTCCCCTGGTCGCAAACACGGCCGACCGGGAGGCGTGAGAATCCGAGATTTGGTCTGTCGTCCTCCTCATTATAGTCCTCCTAGAATCAATAGCATTTCGTCGGAATACATCCTGTCTTTTCACCTTAGTAGTCCTATGCATAGTCAGTACTATAGCCCCAATCATGGCTACTAATAAAATAGGACTAGGAACCAAAAACCGGACGGAATAGTAGGTATAAAGTAAATTGCCCAATGTTTCCAAATTAGTCCAACTTCGTACCTTTCCGGCATGAACCGTATATCTCAGAGAGGTCGTATTTCTTTGGGTTGGTAGTAATGGAATGCTTTCATTATCTAAAATGAAGAACATTTCCCACCAAAGGATCAGTCCAATAATACCACTCACAGGTAAATAGCGCAATACTTCTTCGTGAGTCTCCGCTATTTGAATATTGAACATCATAACCACGAATAGGAATGAAGCGGCAATAGCTCCTATATGAACTACTGGGGAGATCATAGCGGAGAAGTCGAGACCTAACAAAAGAAGTAAACCTGAAGTGTCGCGAAAGACTGGGATGGGAAACGAAACGGAATGTACCGGATTTTTAGCACGTGCAACCATCAAACCAGAGACCAAAGCAGGGCTCGACGAAACAGAAAGTATCATGGTACGTCGTCCTTCCCTGAAATGGAACGTCGAATGCTGGAGCAAGAACTAGCATTCAAGTCGATCTATTACGACCAGCGCGGTTGTTCGTATTTCATTTTCTTCTTCGCCCTTCTTAGAAAGCACTCACTGAGTTACTTACTGAAGAGATTTTCTCTCTCGACGCCGAGAATTTTCTTATTCATTTCCGATCCGAATTTGCTTGCGAAAAGTCCTTGCATTAGTATGAGTTCGTTGACCGCGTAAGGGCGATCCATCTTGATGACGAATTCCACGATAACGAGAAATAGAAATTAATCGTTCGATGTCTGCTCGTTCTCCCCTCTGCAATTCCCAATGAACAACATGATCTTGACCTATCATTTGTTCAATTTGGTCGATCTGATACTTGGTTAACTCATTCATCTTGATGTTCCCACTGATACCTAATCGATAACGAACCAGAATGGCTTTTTTAGGTCCAATTCCATCTATTTTTGTTGAGGCAATTCTGACTTGTTCATCGGGAACTGATCTAGCTCCTGAGATATATGACATTCTTGATCCTTCCTTTTCCTGGTCTTCTCGGCTGGAATCTAAAATGGTTGTCTCCCTCTACTCCCTGTAGAGGAACTCTGACTATACCTTTACTGGCTCGTTACGTATACTGAACTCGCTCCTCCCTCTACTTCTACTCACCGAAACAAGTAGAGTTCACCGACTCACTATACCTTCGGCCTACCTCGCTACGTTCACTCGGGCTTATCTTGAGGAGAATCCCTTCGTTCGCTCGTTGTTTATAGCCGCGCCCCCTCAGGCAGAGCTTAAGGGGGAGTACAGACAGAGGGGGGAAAGCCCCCTAAATGTAAGGGTACCCCCTTGCGGATTCACTGCACCAGTTGTCAGCTAGCTAAGTAAAGGACTCTTCCCTTTTCCTCTTCTGATTCACCGCCTCCTGCCCCTTTCTCTCTCGTGCACTCTGATGTGTGGGGTCCTGCTCTGCTCCTGTTGCATCTACCTCCGGCTACCATGACTTCGTTTCGTCATCTTCATTGATGACTACACCCGCCGCTCCTGGCTCTATCTTCTCAAACATCGCTCTTAAGTATTTGCGCGCTTCAAAGACTTTTCACTTTATTAATATAATATAAAATCTACATAAATGCAGAAGAGCAATCATACCAGTGGGAGTCTTCTTGATGAAGAGAGAATAATCCGCTGTACTTCTTGAAAAACCTTCATCTTCAAGAGCTTTGCTGAATTTGTCGAACCATGCCCCCCTAACCTAAGTGGGCCTGTTTTAACCAATATCTCGCTTTCTTGAATTTGCATACATTATGAATCAATTTAGGATCCTCAAAACCAAGATGTATATATGCAGCAGCCTCTTCTTTTAAGTCTCCATGTAGAAAAGCGTTCTTCACATCTAGTTGTTCTAAGGGCCATTTCTTGCAACATGCGTTGAGCCAAAATGGTTATAATAGTGCCAGCTTTTACAACTGGACTCAACGTTTCTTCATAGTAAAGCCCATATTATTGGTTGTACCCTTTTGCCACTAAGCGTGCCTTGTACCTTTCAATAGTCCCATCTGCCTTGTATTTCATCTTTTAGACCCACCTTCATCCAACTAGATTTTAGTGAGCAGGTGGTGGTACTAACTCCCATGTTTCATTCTTATGGTTTGCTCTTCTTTCTTCACCCATTGCCTTTGTCCAATTTTCATTTTCTTGGTTCAAGACTCTTCTGCTTCTGAATCTCCGTTAAAAACTGCTTATGTTCGTTTTCATAAGAAAAACACTTTTCCACTGGATAGCGCAGCCTGGTAGATCTTCTAGGAGCAGGAGGACTAATCGACTGTAAAGTAGAATCATCATGTCATGACAGGAGGAATCTGATGAACTCACCTCAACGAGGGGGATGCTCAGATGATGCTGGCGCTGGAGCTGTAGAAGATATGGGCTGTCGTCTCCTGTAAACCTGAATGGAACGCTGTACCATGGGCTGATCACTAGAAGTCTGCTGTGCCTGCGACGTCCTGGATACATCAATCCCAGTAGGCGGCTGCAATAGAGAGTGCGGATTCTCCCCCTGTAGCAAGGGCGGAGCAGGCCCAATTTGACTTAATCTAGCTCTAAGTCTCTAAGTAAGCCCGAGAAGCCACAACACAGAGCCTTGAAGACCTTTCTTTGATCCGCTCCAGGTCTTCTTTCTAATGTCAGGGGGAACTAAGTCAAAGGGAGTAGGGCTATTAAGTCAATCTCGATCCAATTCCATTCTGATAAGGTCCAGTGAGAGCCCCTCTAATAAGGCTTAGCTAAAAGAGCTCGACTCCACCCAATTCCATGCTTCCTTTTATACAGTAATAGTCATATGCCGCAAATCCTATGTTTAAAGCCAGGATGGATGGGCAAGAAGTTTCAAGCTTGAAGGCAAGTTTCGTACGCACAACAGCCAAACTATTGGATTTCGTTCCCCTCGCCCGGTGACATCTTTCCTCCTTAAGCCCCACAACTAGAGAAGGAGAAAAGCAAAAGACTAGTCCACGAAGAATAGCCCTAGTTAGGATCTCTGTCCCCTTCTTAAACTATTGCATGCCTCCTCTTCTACTGCAGGGGATTCTCGAACAATGGAAAGCCCGTATTTTTGTCCTACCTTCTTCTTTCAAAAGGCAAGGAAAGCCGAAACCTTATCCTTATAGGAGCCTCTTCGTGCCTTACTTCTCTATTGATCTGACCGGCTCGATTGAGACAGAGAGTAAAGGTGCGAATCGGCAGTTTCAAAAAAAGGCTTATTCCGAGACTGGGAGAAGAACTAGCAATAAATGCAGACTTTGCTCCGCACCTTTAGCTAAATATCCCCATTGTCCAATATTCCTTTAATGGAGATATTCTTTTATGTCACTTCCGGTAAGAAAGGGGATAGATTCTCGAACAGAAGATGTGCGCCATGCCATTTATTCTTAAATACTATATTATGCTAGCTCTGCTCTTGCTCGTCAGTAGAAGATATCCACAGTAAGGGCTATTCCCATTTCAAGGAAGGCAGCAAATCCCGTGGATCTGATCTCGACCGTCACTTATGGCAATGCCCTTTTCTGTTGAAAATCGTCAACAATCGGAGTTCTCCCTCACACCCTGAGGTAATCAATGGCATGAAGGAGCCTAGCCGCCTATTTTACTCCGGAATTCCCTACGCTTCGAACCTCCTCTCTGTCCTTTTCCTTTTCGTCGCAAAGAACCCCTTCTGATTCACTTATTCGAGGATCGGATGCTTCCTGCTTTCAGGATTTTAGGCTCTTAACTTAGGGTGCTAGCTTCCCCCACGATGTCAAAGAGCTCTCTCTGTCAAACCAAGCCCTTCGTCGCTAACAGTGTATTCTTCTGTTTCACTTGCAAAACCTATTCTTGCGCAAACCAAGTTCACTGCCTTCATTTAGGAGTGAAATAACCCGCTATGAGTAGATGGGACTTTGCCGGGTATTCCTTCTTCTTGATAGCACAGGAATATGACCCGGATTTCTTGCATCAACCCTTCCTTTCCTTTTCTGATCTCAGATGGTACGAGAGGAAAAAGACGCCTGCTACGCTTCCTCCTTGTCGGCCTTTGGAAATGGTCAATCAGTTCCTTGCCTTCCCCAGCGTCGAAGGTGCGTAGCGCACTATTCGCTTTCAGTAAAGTAGTGTACACCGCCAACAAAGACAAGCAATACAGGGTCTTCAAGGAAGAGGTTAGGTCCCTAGCTTCAGAAGTGGCAGCAAAGCACTTGGCTAAATCATCATCGGCAGATCAAAGCGCAGTAAATAGAGTCCCAGGTGCAAGAGAGGGAAAGGTAGCAAGCAAGATCTCAGCCAAATTGACATAGGAGTGATTGAAGCGGATTGGTTTCCTTGGCCTTAATCATATATATATATCCCTTCCTCTGCTCCAAGGATATTGCAGCAAACTGGAAAATTCCACCGGAGATGCAGAGCAGTCGTTAGGCCTAAAAATCGTTCAGTCAGTATCCGTTTACCTTTACTGCTTTACTTACTTTCTGTACGAAGCTTTCACTTATCCACGAAGTTCACTCGTAAGGCCTCAAACTGGTGTAGGAAAAGACTAGTTATAAGCATATAGCTGAAGTAGCAGAGAACTAACACATAGGATCTGTCACACTGCGGTATTATTCCTTCTCGATGCGAAGAATAGCGTAGTTTCGTACCTTTACTATTGGGATATCAAAAAGAGGAATCCTTGAGAAGTTCAGAGGAAAGAAATCAAGGAGGAGTGGCGCATAGGGGCATTAGAGAAGGCGCAATCAGTCTCCCTTCATTGAGTAATCCATTTTCTTACTCTAGCATTGGCGCAATCACTTGTCTTATGATTAAATCAGTCGCTGTCTACAGCAATTGCTCTTTAGCAAGAAGCTCTGTTCAATCAAGTAGGCTAGTTTGAAGCAAGAAAGAGCCCGTTCGCGACTCACGACTAGTGAGTCACTCTCTACAGGAGTCAGACAGATTGGGTCACTCACTTCCTACGCCCAGCATGCCCCCCCACTACGCCTTTTTGGGGACTTCGGAGGGGGCTGGTTGGCTCTGGTCGTTCCCTCCCTGATGAAAGTAGCTGCCCTTAAAGAAAATATATTCATCTATGTAGAATCTTGGCATACTCCAGCTACTGAAAGGCTATGTTATCGCTCGGGAAGTCCCTCAGTCACTTCGTGCCTCCCACGGGATTCCCTTACGCTCTCCTGTAGAGGTTGATTAACAAAGAAAGTCAGAAAGAGAAGGAAACCATAGGGAAGAAGATGAGGTGCTAGGAACTAAGAAAACTGCTATTCTCTTTTCCGAAAGCCCGGAGAGGGCTCCCTCTACACAAGCAAGTACGCTTTAGCTACTAAGCTTCGAAAGAACTGAGCCCTCCTACTGAATAAACCATCCTTTCTCTTCCAATTCTCCTTGCTAGTGGAGTTGCAATAACCGTTAGTCGATAAAAAAGCAAGCGCCTTGCTAGCCTAGACAGAAAGAAAGCGATTCTCCGCTCCCTCTGAGTTCACTAGGCCAACCGCTCGGTCAAGCCGGCCAGGCTTTACCTCGCTACCTATGGACAAGGAACAACATACACTGGGTCAGTCAGTCGCTACGGCTTATCGCTGGCTACCCTCCGTTTTTGGACTACGGGCTAGCCAGCGTATGCCTGCTCTCCTTCCCTCCTAGCAAAGCCGAACGGAGTGACTTTCAGTTGCATAAGGTTTAAGAAACTACATTGCAATTAAACTAACAGACAAAAGCTAAGCGCGGCGCATAGGCTCTCAATCGGCGAGGCCTCACAGCCAATGATGAAAGAGACAGAAGCAAGGGATTCTCCTTTCAGTCTGGCAACTAATCAATTACCTCTGACAAAAACAACAACAAGAACTATTAACCGAACTGCTCCTAGCGCTACCGTTTCGGTCCAGCCCCCGGCTTGACCTCACTACCAATGATCAAAGGGATTATCAACTCATTCTGCCAATCAATCCAAATACATCATCGACCCATTACCCGATATCCAGGTGCAGCAAGAAAAAGCGTAGATAGTCGTTGAACGTGTTTGCGCTCGCTGCAGCTGAATTGGTTGCCGAGAGTGCACTTTCCAACCTTTGATATTAGATGCCCATTCCCCTCTTATCAGGGGGCATTCAAACATCACCCCCCTAGCATCTCTTGCTCCAACATAACCTCTGGACCACATCCTGGCGCCCCTAGTTTCTAGTTGAGAAGTGCAGCCTCCTTCTTATTGGTTGGGGTGGGCCTTTCCCTTTACTGGGGGGACGGTTTCTACTAGCTCCTTTCATTCCACTTGTCGATGAGGGCTGACCAGAACAACATGAAAATAGCTTCTTAACGGCTCCTTCTACTAGTAGGGGCCAGGCACCTCGGATTCAACGCTGCTAAGGGGAAATTCATCGATGCCCGGGGGTCGAGGCACTCTGGTTTCCGGGGTTGTTAATCCGTATGAAATGGATGAGCTAACAAGATAGGCATTCGATGTATCGGGGCAATCACTAACAAGAGCGTCGCTTGTCTATCGATTCATTGGGGGCGATAGGTGGTATTTACCAGTCCACTTCAAAGAAACCTTTCACCCTGCCTTCTCCTTCGAATAGCACTCGAATGAATAGTAAGAAATGTTAGCCTGGCCTCTAGGGATGGATGGCCTTAGAAACAAACCTTGCCAATCTCCTATTCTATTCAGCTAATATTCTATTTCATATGAATGCCCTACCCGGCAGGGCCATCCAATCCATATACGGAAGACTATCGGGTTAAACCGCTCTATCGAATTACTATTCTTGTTCGGGTGGTTACAGTTATTCGGCTGAACTAGCTAATACCTCCTATTTTCTGGTTGAAGGTGCCCCCATCTCTCTTTATTTGAATCGAATGCCAACCCTATTAGGTAAATTGCTATTGATTGGGTGAACACAACCCGAATAGAGGGTTTACCAAGTAGCCTGCCTCTACCTGGAATTGATGGAATAGCAACCGAACCTTTCCCTCACTTTCATTTGCTTTCGTTAGACCCTCTCCAAATCGAAGTAGCGCTCTTAGCTGACTCACCCTAATACACCTTAGGTAGTAAAGGTACGAAAACACCATACATAGTAAAGGTTGGAACCCCTATTCACTCAACCACCGATTTCACGGGGACGTCAAACTGCAATTCCGGGGGCCGAACTCGAGCTTCTGTTTCAAGTACATGCCAGTTTCCAGTTCTAGTTTCGACCACCTCTATTTTGAATGTGCCGCTTCTGCCTACTAGCCAGTTGAAGTTCCTAATACGTTTGTAATAGAAGGGGGAAGAAATAATAAGCCTCTTTATAATCGGTCTCTAGCTCTTTTGTTAGAATCGACCCGCGGGAATCCCTAGAATTCGCCTCTAGCTCTTTTGTTAGAATTGGCCTCTAGCTAGTTGGAGAATCCGTCTATTTCGAATATCTATAATCCGCCGAACCGCCCCAGCTAATGTGCCGGGTTGCAAAGTGGTTAATCCGGTGAGCAACCTTCGCCCAAGGCAAAAGAGATGACGTCACTCCTAGAGTAGGATTCGTCATAAATAGTAGGATTTTTCAGTAATGAGTATCCAACTAACATTTCAAGTAGGAGCTCAGCTCGTTCGAGAACATTCCATTCAAGTTGCTAGTTGGGTAGGGCTGATCGCTTGAAGTCTTTTTTCCTTCGATCCCGTATTTTCTGATGCCAACCAATTCGCCGGTCTCGTTGAAACTGGCATTGAAGCCTAAGCATAGAGCTGGGAAAGCTGCCCCTGAATTACATCCAGCCTCTATAGCTCGATCTTTACACTCTGCAATTTGCGTTGACCCCGCCCCCTTTTCTGCCTCTATAGCCCGATCTTTCAACTAACTGGAATGGCAGCCGGTAATAAAGGTAACTGGGCTGGAGCTGGTATTCCTCCATTGACCAGCGATTTGCTCACCCGATGCTATTACCATTTGGAGAAGAAGAGTATCAACTACCTACTTCAAACTGGCCAGATGAGAACGTATTGACTCCACTCACACCCAAGAAGGGAAGCTAACCATCGACTTCAATGCTTGAATTAGAAAGAGTCGGAGGTTGGAGAGCCTAACATCTCTGATTGAAAGGTTGGGGCCCTAGTTTCAAGTGGAAGCTTCAACCGCCTCTGGAGAGGGGTGTTTTTAATCCGGTAGACCCCCAATTAAAGGAGAAGGTTGCCAAAAATAGCTGGTAGAATTTGGATTGAAAGGCCCTACCAGTCCGGTGGACCGGGCGTAATCAGACTCTAATGAACCTACGGGCCCTTTGATTTGAAGATAAGCTTTACCTACCCCAACGTTGAAGTCAAAGCTAAGGCACGACTCACCCTTTGATTCGAAGAGAAGCAAACACTCGCAGTTGAAGAACTTGCCCTCATCTCTTTTGAACCAAACCATACAATCCGAGGACCGATCCTAATGAGACCGATTCTCCACAGGCAGATTCTCAATAGGCTGCTCTTAGCTTACTAACCCCAGCATGCAAAGAAAACGGATGCGCGTACTAACGCGCAACGGCTTTCGCGCAGCTCACTCCGTTGCTTGTTCGGATGCGCTAACACACAACGGCTTTCGCGCTAGGCGCTCAGGGAGTTGATTCTTCCCTTCCGCTCTTTTTTTCTATCCGAAGCTGGAAACGAAAGCAAGAAGTCAAACGGCATATCCACGGAAGGTAGTTGGTGTAGTTGGATTTGTTTCTTTTTTATAGAATATCTTCTCCCGCTCCCGTGTTACCGCACCGCTTGTTACCGCTGCTGCTATGAGTCTTGTCTAGTATGCACTGAAGCAGGAATGAAAGAAGAAAGATCTTTCGTGTAGTTCGTGTAGTTTGTTGGCGGAGTTTGTCTTTTCTTTTGATGGATAGAATCCCCTCTTCGTGTATTTGTTGTAGTAGGTGCTGATCTACGACCACCCTCTTCCTTCGTCTTTAGGAAAGCAAGCTAGAATATCCTCTTATTTTTATTAGCTAACTATGAGAACTAGGTATCTGAAAGAGTACTTCCTGAAGTGAGCATTGTAAAAAACCTCTTGAAGCACAGCTCGAGGGGATTACAAGCGCAACGACCACAACATACTTTTGATAGATCTGAAAGGCAGTTAACGGGGCGAGGCGAGCGGGGCGGAACAAACAAGAAAGGAAGGAAAGCAGTCAAGAATAAAGATCTTTCTTATACGAGCTAATATTCATGGGAGAGTTCGCCCTAAGGTCTATTTCCAATCCTAAGCGAAACAGGAATAGGATTCCTTGGCTGTTACCTTCCGGCTGCTATCCCGTGCTTATCTGTTTTTGAGAACTGCCCGAGGGCTTCTTTCAACTACTTTTCCGAGTGAATATGAGTGGAAGAGCTTCACCGGGTTTCTTTCCAGGTAGCTAGTCGAATGTTCCCGCTGCAGCTCCTTCTTTTATTCCTTCTTTCTTTTCTTTTTTTATGGAAAGAATCAATCTCTTCCTTTTCTTTTTATGGAAAGCAAGCATTCATGCTTTCCTCTTCCCCCAGCCCCCGCGCTGGTTAAGTATCATGGGTTCGAATCCCATTTCCATCTGTCTTTTCCTACTTCATTCCTTCGGCTACTAAAATGGGATCATACAAAAGCTATGTTCTTATTTTAGATCTAGCCAATTGGATGAATGACTCCTCAAAGTGTGCATTATTTCACAAGTGTGCAGTGAGGGTGGTCGTAGATCAGCTGATCCTTTCAATCAAAGAAAAAGTGTTTTCATCCATTCGGGGAGGCGAATGCAACTAGAAGGTCTTCTTTATAGGGTATATCCCTTTGTTATGGAAGTAAGAAAGCGTAAATGTCTTCCTTCTTTTCTAACGTTAGCGAAGTGCAGTTAGCGAGGAGAGCGGGCGTACTTCAAGCAGCAGGAAGTAGGCAAGCAAGAACGAATCTCCGGCCGGAAGTCAAGACATGAAATCTATACTGGAATAGAACCCAACGGCTAAAGTAAATAGCAGTTAAGGAAGAGAGCAGCGGTTGCCCGGGGGGTAACCTCTGTGAACGTCCTTATCTATTTCTATCTCTCTCCGAAGGTGTATCTCTCCGCTGCCGCAGGTAGCGAACCATAGGTGTGTAGCTAGGCCGTGCAGCTAAGCCAATGTTAGCGCTGTTCCCGCTGTAGCTCCTCGGTTATTTGATTGGAAGACATAATCTCCTCTAGCTTCCCTTACTTATCTGAGTGGAAGTTCTTCTTTCAGTGTTATTTCCAATTGAGAATAGGTAGCGAGTCACATTCTTTGTTGACTGTTTCCTTACGGTTTGTTTCAAGTGTTTCAGTAAGGTACTTCTACTTCTTTCTTTTTATTTCTCGTATCCAAGTGAAGGGGCCCGCCTCACCTCTCCCCTTCACTTTTTGAGTGGTCTTTCGTTCGCAACAAGGTAGCTGTAGGGGAAAGGGACACACACCTATACCTATGGCTGGATTGAATCCTTCTTTTTTTTTTACAAAGACAAGCTGCTCTCCATCTGTTTGCCTCTTCTAAGCACACTGTTCAAGCCGGGCACTTGCCCGAAATGAGCGTCTTAGTTCGGGACCGATCAACTGAAGGAAAGTCTTCCGCCGTGTACCTCTCCGCTTTATCAGACTTTTAAAGATGCCCTGACTTACTTCTTTTGTCGTGGACTGCAAAAGAAGGCCCGTGAAGAACCTACCAATGGGCGCCCTTACCCCTCTTTTTCAAGGCTTCAGCAAGAGGATTCCAACTTCCTAGAATGCCCAACATAAACCCTTCCTTATGAATTAGACACAGAATAATAAGGGACCTTTTGCAATGATTCAGACGGGATGACAGCCTGCAGGGTAAGCTCGGAGATTCCCACTAGGGGATTCGGAAGCAGCTATTCTTATATGACAATATTGTAGGGCTTAATCAGATGTGTAAGCTTAGACAACAGAAGCAAGAAAAGCAACGAGGGATGCTCAAAGCAGTGCGTCTTGCCTTTTCCCCTCAAGGGAGACAGGGTTCGGAACAGTCGTGCTTTGAGTCATTCAAGGGTTCAGCTCGGAAAGGAAGAGGCTTTGGAGCCTAAGCAACGGATGTGACAGAAACGGGTTCGAATCGATCAACTACAAGATCAGCTAGGGGAGATTCTTTATAGCCAGAAGCAGATGTCTTTGTGGCACCAGCCCCACTCCATGGGCGAGTAGCTGTTAAGCCGGAACCAGCAAGGGAAGAAGTCTTTCTGGTTTGCCCTCCGCGCTGAGCTAAGTTTGAGAAATATCATAAGTGAGAGATATAGTTAGTGCTAATCTTAATCGCCCGGACGTCTAGACATGGGAGACTGATCAAGTTGTAGGATTGGGTACCCGTGCAATGGCAATGCTTTGGTCTGAAGGTCTCTCACTGGAAGGATCAAAAGGCATACGAAAGACTAGCTAATCTCATACCTATTGAATCTGCCTTCTTTCAGTCGCTGCTTGCTGAATGTGATGTAAACCCACCGCGGAGACGCTAGCTAAGACAAGGCAGCTAGGCACCAAATCTAAATGCAGATAGGCCTGAACGGACGTAGATGAGTCACCATCAGTACTTCGCCGGGAGACAGGAGGCGATAGGTCAGCCTAAGCCTGTCAGTGCGTCTAGCCAGTCCCAAGTCACAAGCTAGCCAAATAGGTAGACGCTGGGGGTATTACTTCCTCATCCGATCAAGATGCATGCTCTAGCTCTAGCTCAACGAAAAGCAAGTTTATCTAACAAGGATGACAAAGCTGATTCAAAAGGCGGATTCTCTCTCTTTTATACGCAATTCTTCATCTTGTCGATTTTGAATAAAAAATGCGGGGTTTCAGTGCAACTTCCAACTTTTGGAGTCGTTTCCGGAACTGCCACCCCTGCTGGCTGCAAAGATGAAAGGGGAGTTGAACCCCTTTAGCTCCGTCGAACTAGATACCAACCTAAAACTGAACTAAAAGGGCATTACGCCCAACTTCCATAGTCAATCCGAACCCCATTTTCGGGCTGTAGGGGCATCGATTGCCTCTGTTAAGCATGGAACTCACTCTTTTCTTTATCTTGGCGGTTCACTCTATTCCCTCCTTTGTTGGGAATAGTGGCCTTGTTAGGATAGGGTCTTCCCTGACTTCTTTCCTTTCGGAAAGGCGGGAAGGAGAACTCAAAACAACAAAACAGGCATCCGTAGCGCTCCAGGGTTAGTGGCAAATACTGGGAATTGATGAGAGGATCTACTAAAGGGATCCACCAGCCGACGCTCATGGGTCTGCTATATGGGAATCGGGTAAGGCTAATCGGTGGAATCAAATCAATCGCGTTCTGTATCGGTCAATCGCTTTGGTGAATGAATCTGTCACGGATGCCATTACATTAGCTTAGTTCCTTGTTCGCGAATCCCTTGTAGCTATGGGCCTGGGCGAGTTCTAGTGATTGGTTGTGGTAGGGTAGTCTTTGCTATCGAGCTTTTACTATCCTTCATGGTCGGGAAGAAAAGGGGCTCCGAAACGAAATGTGATTAGTGGTGAAGTGGGCCCTTCACTTTAGTACGGTTATCGAGTGAATTCTTCTTCCTTCCGTCTGACCCAACGGTTACTGTAGAGCCAGTAGTTGAGGTCTTTCCTCAGATTGTGTCTTAAATACGAAAAGTCTGGTGCCCCGCTCGCCATTCATTGAGAGCAAGCTCTAACTATCAGTTCTCACTCAATCCAAGAGCGAAAACGAAGCATTCATTTCATCTTCTTCCTGTAGCGCATCCGGCTTTCTTTATAGCTATGGGTTAAGGCTCATCATACCATCGGTCTCATTCATCTCTATCCCTAGTGTAGTGGTCTTATTCATTATACGCTTCCTTTTTTGCTTACTTTCGTCCGAGTCCGACTTCAACTTGAAAGAAAAGAATTCATGGGAACCTTCTTCTCGGGGTCTCACCTTCAGGGGTTTTTCTTGTTGGATGAAAGCAACGTACTATTTATAAAGACTAAGCGCCTTCTCTCTGAAAGTTGGAATGGCGAAAAGCATATGTTCGCTGATATGAGTAGCTGGCAACAGGCACCACTTACTCCCCAACCGCTCGATAGCTAAAAGGAGGAGTCGGCCTATCTAAAAGGAAGAGATTCAATCAATCCACTGAGATTGTAGACTCCAAGAGTCAGCCCCAAATGGAGAGAGCCTTCGCCCTAGTGTCACGGAAACCAGTGCCTATAAAGGAGATCATAAGGGGCCGATTTCGCTACATCCAAAGAAAGTAGAGACCCTTTATTTGTAGGAACATTTGATTCGGAATTAGAGTCTATAAGCAAAGCACAGCCGAGCCTCTTATAGGATAGTACTTCCTCTTCCTGTTACCGGTTTATTGGAGCCTAGCGAGCGAGAGGAGAGTTATCGGTCAGGGCATACTGCGCTACGAGCGAAGTGACGGACATTCTTAGATCCGGAATTTCTTCTTCGATCCTGAAATCCACCCCATCACCAGGAAATGGAATTGAAGACCTGGACTTGGCACTGAATTAGTCCTCCCCTCTGCTGATTAAGTTAAGACCATAAACAGAAGGATTAGCTCTAGGGGGCCCCTACGTGACTAAAGGTTCGTTTCTACTCCGCTTTCGACTCTTCCACTGGTTGGTGACCCTGGGGTGAAGAAGCATCGCAAGACCCTCTTTTTTAGTATGTCACGGTAAAGCTTTTCATTAGAAAAATCTCATAAGTAGAATCAGAGCACTGATCTGCCTGTGAAAGAAAGCTTTCGTCGATCGCTTGAAAGAAGTAAGTTCTCTCTTTATTAATTGAGATTTGGTTGGTCTTCCATCTACTAAGGTAGAAATCCCTAATGGAATCGCCTTAAATAAAGCATTTCATCTTACTCTATCTCTATCCTGATAGCCAGTTTAGCAAAGCCTCTGAACGATCGGAACGAGAAAGCTTGCGCTCCAGGTGCCTCACCTTATGGTCTGGCCGGTCCCCGCTTGGCTAAGCGCCGTTCTTTTACGTATGCGTTAGACTAGCAGCTATCTTGATAGAGCGTCTTATTGATTGTTAGCTATTACTATCAATTAGCGCTTCTCGAACGATGTAAATCCACCGCTAAGACGACCCCCGGGCTCGCTCCGGCTGCTGAGATTGATTGGTCTGGCCTTGCTAGTTTGCGTCTTTCTGCAGTCTTGTCACTCCCTCCATTGGGCTCCCTCTCTACCGCAGGTGAGATTTGCACGTGTTGGGTACTATCACGCTCCATTTCAGCCATTCCCTTCTTCGTGTAACAGATGTGCCTTGCTCTTCCTTCGTTTTCGTGGGCGGTTTAGCGCTGCTCTTGGTGGACATAGAACCTATAGTCGACATCATCGGTTATCGGCTGCCCATGTTCAGAACAGGAAGAAGCCACCGTATCTGATCCCTAACTCCAACTCCAGAAAAGAACAAGGCGGAGGGGCGCAGTAGAGCGTTCGAATGCGTGCTCGTGTCATATGATTGGTCATGGTAATGGTCAAAACGTCAATTCCCTGAAGGGCTGGCTTACGATCGAGACTTTTACTGAAGCGTTGAGCTGCGTTGACTTGCTATTCCTGAAGGTTGCTTGCTCTTTCCGAAGTTGCTGGAAGCAAGTCTTGAACGGATGGATCGGATGAGAGAGCCTTGTATGGAACTCTCGCGCCAATGTTCGGATCACATGTGTTTCACAGCCTTGATGCTCAGTTCTGTTCTCCCGCACACCCGCTCTTGCAAGGCTAGCCGGGGGGGAGGTGCTTTTTCGGGTTTGGTTTGCCTAGATAGGAAGTGCGCTTGCAGTGCTTCTAGTAACGATTTTGAAGTGCAATATCTTGGAGACAAAGCAATAGGAATCCGGATAAGTGCCATTGGTACCATTCCTGCTTCTTTCTCTTGTCCCTACCCTATTACAACTATAGGAACAGAGGCTTCTCACAAAGATTGATTGGAACACCCATAGCTTGAGAATTCCCCAGTCGTTGTTTGAGCTTCAAACTAGCTATGCGCTAAAGAAGCCCTAACCTATAGCAAGAGTAGTGCTACTAAGCGAAGAAAGGTGCCTGCATTGATTGACTTTCCGCAGGGAAAGAGCAGCCCAACTCAACTCCTTGATGAAGTGAAGCAAGCGAACTGAACCTTATAACCTAGATCTGAACTCCCTGGAAATGAATAGCTGACTTCAGCAGGCATAGATACCATAGGCTTTCTATCCAGTACTCTTTCCATCGATCCTTCTTTCCATGCTCCGATATGAGTTGAGTTTCGAGTAGTCGATTTTTCTAGACAGGATTCTCCTATAGGTAAATCCTTTTCTTTGTTCTTTCTTTCAATGTCAATGCTTCGGGTTCTACTAGACACACAGCGAGAAGTCGTTCTGCTCTGTTCAGCTATCCCTAACACACTACACCAAGCGAACCATCTAAGACCGAACCGTCTAACCTAGCTAGATCTGAGCTACCTGGATCCGTTTGTCAGTAAGTAATGGAGGAAGAGTTACCTGGATTGAGAAAGTCTGAAGGATTAGTACCCCTCGGTCCAATTCCAGCTGTTGTTGCTCTCTCAGGACTTCCTAGGTAAATCGAGTATGTGAAAAAATTGTAAAAAAATTCTCACACATAGTAAAACCTTATACAATAGGTTCTCAGTCTACATCGATAGTTGCTTGAAGCCGATAGTGAGTAAGTGTTAGATGAACGAACCCTCTTGTGGATCGCTTTCTCTTGCACGTTAATGAATCGAGGAATTGCGTATGTAAGGTCTGCAGGTCGGAGAATCCTGATTAGACAGGTAGTATATCCCTAACAATAACAAGAGGGAGTGCTAAGCTAGGGTTCAAATCCAATAGTAGCTAGAACCAGTGAAAGGGTAGTTCACCAGACCCGCTCACGATAATGCGAATGAAACGGCGGATAAGC
>NW_027519843.1:0-12500 GCF_043159265.1 Tasmannia lanceolata | reverse complement strand
AACAACTTCGAATTGGATCAGTTTCTCCTCAACAAATAAGTGCTTGGGCTAACAAAATACTACCTAATGGAGAGATAGTTGGAGAGGTGACAAAACCCTATACTTTTCATTACAAAACCAATAAACCGGAAAAAGATGGATTGTTTTGTGAAAGAATTTCTGGACCTATAAAAAGTGGAATTTGTGCTTGTGGAAATTATCGAGTGATCGGAGATGAAAAAGAAGACCCGAAATTTTGTGAACAATGCGGAGTCGAATTTGTTGATTCTCGGATACGAAGATATCAAATGGGATACATCAAACTGGCATGTCCAGTGACTCATGTGTGGTATTTTAAACGTCTTCCTAGTTATATCGCGAATCTTTTAGATAAACCCCTTAAGGAATTAGAAAGCCTAGTATACTGCGATGTGTGATTTGATCGAAATTATGAGTTTACAGATTCGGAATGAGAAACTGTCATCCCATTTAATCCGATTGGGATGCCCCTGGCTCTGACATGTCTCCTGGGAGAGGAAGAAGAAGAACATGAAGCTCAGAATTATGGGTGTATTCAATACTTCCAAATAAAGGGGGAATTGATCCATGGTCGATTCCGTAACATATAAATAGGAATTGCTAGCTGTACCTCGTGAAAAAAAAAAAAGAATTCTTTCTTGGAATTAGCCACTCCATTTCTTTTAGAAATAAATTCTGTTTTCTGTTCAAGTAAACAAATATGACATGGTTACAGGAATCTATCCATCGCATATATGCTTCAAGGGACATCATAGCATAACCGTCGAGGTGAAGTAGGGACCTAAAAGATCGAATGGAACGATACATAGACAAGTAAATCCCTTATGAGTTCCAAGGTATTCCTTTAAGGGGATTCATCATTCGAGGGGACGTAGGCTACTCAACAATTTCACATTTTATTTATGTCGTAATTGAATAATGAATAAGTAATTCCGAAAATAAAATATAAAGTAAAAATGAATCAATGAAATATAGGTTGGTTCTCACTGGGAACTTGAGTAAGGAGTAGATTTTTATGGGGGTTTCTAGAACAAAATTTGAAAGTGAGACCCCCTTTATTTATTATTTATTTGGTGTAACTACTTGAGCCGGATGAGAGGAAACCTTCATGTCCGGTTTTTAAGGGGGGGATCCTATAGGAACCTATCCCAATTTTTCTTTTGCTAGGCCCATAGTTAAAAAACCGACTTTCTTACGATTACGAGGTTCATTCGAATATGAAATACAATCCCGGAAATATAGCATCCCACTTTTTTTTACTACCCAAGGCTTCGATACATTTCGAAATCGAGAAATCTCTACTGGAGCAAGTGCTATCAGAGAACAATTAGCCGATCCAGATTTGCGAATTATTACAGATCATTCATTGGTGGAATGGAAGGAATTAGGGGAAGAAAGGTACACTGGGAATGAATGGGAAGATAGAAAAGTTGGAAGAAGAAAGGATTTTTTGGTTAGACGCATGGAATTAGCTAAGCATTTTGTTCGAACAAATGTAGAACCAGAACGGATGGTTTTGTGCCTATTACCAGTTCTTCCTCCGGAGTTGAGACCAATCATTCAGATAGATGGGGGTAAACCAATGAGTTCGGATATTAATGAACTCTATCGAAGAGTTATCTATCGGAACAATACTCTTACCGATCCATTAACAACAAGTAGATCTACGCCAGGGGAATCAGTAATGTGTCAGGAGAAATTGGTACAAGAAGCCGTAGATACACTTCTTGATAATGGGATCCGCGGGCAACCAATGAGGGATGGTCATAATAAAGTTTACAAGTCGTTTTCAGATGTAATTGAAGGCAAAGAGGGAAGATTTCGTGAGACTCTACTTGGTAAACGGGTCGATTATTCGGGGCGTTCCGTCATTGTCGTGGGCCCTTCGCTTTCATTACATCGATGTGGATTACCTCGAGAAATAGCAATAGAACTTTTCCAGACATTTGTAATTCGTGGTCTAATCAGACAACATATTGCTTCCAACATAGGGATTGCAAAAAGTAAAATTCGGGAAAAAGAACCAATTGTATGGGAAATACTTCAAGAAGTTATGCAAGGGCACCCCATATTGCTGAATAGAGCACCCACCCTGCATAGATTAGGCATACAGGCGTTCCAACCTATTTTAGCGGAGGAACGTGCTATTTGTTTACATCCATTAGTTCGTAAGGGATTCAATGCAGACTTTGATGGGGATCAAATGGCTGTTCATGTACCTTTATCTTTGGAAGCTCAAGCAGAGGCTCGTTTACTTATGTTTTCTCATATGAATCTCTTGTCTCCAGCTATTGGGGATCCCATTTCCATACCAACCCAAGATATGCTTATTGGACTCTATGTATTAACCATCGGAAATCGTCGAGGTATTTGTGCAAATAGGTATAATCCATGGAATCACAGAAACTATCAAAATGAAACAGTTTACGAGTATAATAATAACTATAAGTATACGAAAGAAAAAGAACCCTATTTTTGTAGTTCCTATGATGCACTTGGAGCTTACCGGCAGAAACGAATCAATTTAGATAGTCCTTTGTGGCTCCGGTGGCGACTAGATCAACGTTTCATTGCCCCAAGAGAAGTGCCCATCGAAGTTCAATATGAATCTTTGGGTACCTATCATGAGATTTATGGGCACTATCTACTAGTAAGAAGTGTCAAAAAAGAAATCCTTTGTATATACATTCGAACCACCATTGGTCATATTTCTTTTTATCGAGAAATAGAAGAAGCCATACAGGGGTTTTGCCGAGCCTACTCATAAGGTACCTAAGCTAAGTAATTATGTGATACGATACCTTGTGAATTCGGGTCTCTACGGTTCAACCGGTATCCTAATTCCTGAATTGATACGTGAATCAAGATAGAGGAAAGGAAGTCTTCGAATCACTGACTCAAACCTATTGTCGAATCCTACTCAACAGAATATGGAGGTACTTATGGCGGAACGGGCCGATCTGGTCTTTCACAATAAAGTGATAGATGGAACTGCCATGAAACGACTTATTAGTCGATTAATAGATCACTTCGGAATGGCATATACATCACACATACTGGATCAAGTAAAGACTATGGGTTTCCAGCAAGCCACTGCTACATCCATTTCATTAGGAATTGATGATCTTTTAACAATACCTTCTAAGGGATGGCTAGTCCAAGATGCTGAACAACAAAGTTTGATTTTGGAAAAGCACCATCATTATGGGAATGTACACGCGGTAGAAAAATTACGTCAATCCATTGAGATATGGTATGCTACAAGTGAATATTTGAGACAAGAAATGCATCCTAATTTTAGGATGACGGATCCTTCTAATCCAGTCCATATAATGTCCTTTTCGGGAGCTCGGGGAAATGCATCTCAGGTACACCAATTAGTCGGTATGAGAGGATTAATGTCGGATCCCCAAGGACAAATGATTGATTTACCCATTCAAAGCAATTTACGCGAAGGACTTTCTTTAACGGAATATCTCATTTCTTGCTACGGAGCTCGCAAAGGAGTTGTGGATACTGCTGTACGAACATCAGATGCTGGATACCTCACGCGTCGACTTGTTGAAGTAGTTCAACACATTGTTGTACGTAGAACAGATTGTGGCACTATCCGAGGTATTTCCGTGAGTCCTCGAAATGGGATGACGGAAAAAATGTTGATCCAAACACTAATTGGTCGTGTATTAGCAGACGATATATATATGGGTCTACGATGCATTGCCGCTCGAAATCAAGATATTGGGGTTGGGCTTGTCAATCGATTCATAACCTTTCGAGCACAATCAATATATATTCGAACCCCCTTTATTTGCAGGAGTACATCTTGGATCTGTCGATTATGTTATGGTCGGAGTCCCACTCATGGTGACCTGGTCGAATTGGGAGAAGCAGTAGGTATCATTGCGGGTCAATCAATTGGGGAACCAGGGACTCAACTAACATTAAGAACTTTTCATACCGGTGGAGTATTCACAGGTGGTACTGCAGAACATGTACGAGCCCCCTCTAATGGAAAAATAAAATTCAATGAGGATTTGGTTCATCCCACACGTACACGTCATGGGCATCCTGCTTTTCTATGTTATATAGACCTGTATGTCACTATTGAGAGTCAGGATATTCTACATAATGTGAATATTCCACCAAAAAGTTTTCTTTTAGTTCAAAATGATCAATATGTAGAATCAGAACAAGTGATTGCCGAGATTCGCGCTGGAACATCCACTTTCAATTTTAAAGAGAGAGTTCGAAAACATATTTATTCTGACTCAGAGGGAGAAATGCACTGGAGTACCGATGTGTACCATGCACCTGAATATACATATGGTAATGTTCATCTCTTACCTAAAACAAGTCATTTATGGATATTATCGGGGGGTCCGTGCAGATCTAGTATAGTGCCTTTTTCGCTCCACAAGGATCAAGATCAAATGAACATTCATTCTCTTTCTGTCGAACAGAGAGAGAGTTCTGACCTCTCAGTGACTAATGATCGAGTGAGACACAAATTGTTTAGTTCAGATCCTTCCGGTAAAAAAGAGGGAAAGATTCTTGATTATTCAGGACCTGCTCGAATCATATCCAATGGTCGTTGGAATTTCATATATCCTGCCATTCTCCACGAGAATTCTGATTTATTGGCGAAAAGGCGAAGAAATAGATTCATCATCCCATTCCAATATGATCAAGAACGAGAGAAAGAACTAATGCCTCGTTCTGGTATCTCGATTGAAATACCCATAAATGGTATTTTACGTAGAAATAGTATTCTTGCTTATTTCGACGATCCCCGATACAGAAGAAGCAGTTCAGGAATTACTAAGTATGGGACTGTAGAAGTGGATTCAATCGTCAAAAAAGAGGATTTGATTGAGTATCGAGGAGCAAAGGAATTTAGTCCGAAATACCAAATGAAAGTAGATCGCTTTTTTTTCATTCCCGAAGAAGTGCATATCTTACCTGGCTCTTCGTCCATAATGGTACAGAACAATAGTATCATTGGAGTCGATACACGAATCACTTTAAATACAAGAAGCCGCGTAGGTGGATTAGTCCGAGTGGAGAGAAAAAAAAAAAGGATTGAACTGAAAATCTTTTCTGGAGATATCCATTTTCCTGGAGAGACAGATAAGATCTCCCGGCACAGCGGCATCTTGATACCACCAGGAACGGGAAAAAAAAATTCTAAGGAATCAAAAAAATTACAAAATTGGATCTATGTCCAACGGATCACACCTACCAAGAAAAAGTATTTTGTTTCGGTTCGATCCGTAGTCACATATGAAATAGCTGATGGTATCAATTTAGCAACGCTTTTTCCCCAGGATCTGTTGCAAGAAAGGGATAATGTGAAATTCCGAGTTGAAAATTATATCCTTTATAGAAATGGCAAACCAATTCGAGGAATTTATTACACAAGTATTCAATTAGTTCGTACTTGTTTAGTATTGAATTGGGACCAAGACCGAAATGGTTCTATAGAAAAGGTTCAGGCTTCCATTGTTGAAGTGAGGGCAAATGATCTGATTCGAGATTTCATAAGAATTGACTTAGTGAAGTCCCCTATTTCGTATATCGGAAAAAGGAATGATATGGCGGGTTCGGGATTGATCCCAGATAATGGATCAGATCACACCAATATCAATCCTTTTTATTCCAAGGCGAGGAGGATTCAATCACTTACCCAACATCAAGGAACTATTCGTACGTTGCTGAATAGAAATAAGGAATGCCAATCTTTTCTAATTTTGTCATTATCCAATTGTTCTCGAATTGGTCCATTCAATGGTTCTAAATCTCACAATGTGACAAAAGAATCAATTCAAATTAAAGAGGATCCCATGATTCCGATTAGGAATTCGTTGGGTCCCTTAGGGACTGTACCTAAAATTGCGAATTTTTATTCACCTTACTATTTAATAACTCATAATCAGATCTTGTTAAATAAATATTTGCTACTTGACAATTTAAAACAGACTTTACAAGTACTTAAATATTATTTAATGGATGAAAATGGGAGAATTTATAATCCCTATCCATGCAGGAACATCATTTTTCATCCATTCGATTTGACTTGGTGCTTTCTCCATCACGATTATTGTGAGAAGACATCCAAAATAATTGTCCTCGGACAGTTTATTTGTGAAAATGTATGTATATCCAAATATGGACCACAGATAAAATCTGGTCAAGTTCTAATTGTTCATGTTGACTCCTTAGTCATAAGATCAGCTAAGCCTCATTTGGCCACCCCAGGGGCAACCGTTCATGGTCATTATGGAGAAATCCTTTACGAAGGGGATACATTAGTTACATTTATATATGAAAAATCGAGATCGGGTGATATAACGCAAGGTCTTCCAAAAGTGGAACAAGTGTTAGAAGTGCGTTCGATTGATTCAATATCGATGAACCTAGAAAAGAGGGTTGAGGGTTGGAACGAACATATAAAAAGAATTCTTGGAATTCCGTGGGAATTCTTGATTGGTGCTGAGCTAACCATAGCGCAAAGTCGTATCTCTTTGGTTAATAAGATCCAAAGGGTTTATCGATCCCAGGGGGTGCAAATCCATAATAGGCATATAGAGATTATTGTACGTCAAATAACATCAAAAGTGTTGGTTTCAGAAGATGGAATGTCTAATGTTTTTTCACCCGGAGAACTAATAGGATTGTTTCGAGCGGAACGAACAGGGCGTGCTTTGGAAGAAGCGATCTGTTACCGAGCCATCTTATTGGGAATTACCAGGGCATCTCTGAATACTCAAAGTTTCATATCCGAAGCAAGTTTTCAAGAAACTGCTCGAGTTTTAGCAAAAGCCGCTCTACGAGGTCGTATTGATTGGTTGAAAGGCCTGAAAGAGAACGTTGTTCTGGGGGGGATGATACCTGTTGGTACCGGATTCAAGGGATTAGTGCACCGTTCAAGGCAAGACAACAACATTCCCTTGGAAATCAAAAAGAAGAATCTATTCGAGGGGGAAATTAGAGATATTTTGTTCCACCACAGAGAATTATTTGGTTCTTACATCCCAAATAATTTCCATAATACACCAGAACAATAATTTACGGGATTTCATGATTCCTAAGAGCAAATTGATTCTTTTCTTTTAACTTTAATTATATGGTATGGTCCGGTCTTTTTATTGGGTAATAAAGATAATAACGAATAGAAAGGAATTAATCACTTGGACCATGTATCAAGGGTCAATCTCCGGGAGAAGGTTCCGTCGGAACAATTATTTATTTCAGGGTACCTCGTCTCTTAAAAAAAAAAAAAAGAGAAAGTGTGGGGAAAAATGACAAGAAGATATTGGAACATTAATTTAGAAGAGATGATGGAAGCAGGAGTTCATTTTGGTCATGGTACTAGGAAATGGAATCCTAGAATGGCACCTTACATCTCTGCAAAGCGTAAAGGTATTCATATTACAAATCTTACTAGAACTGCTCGTTTTTTGTCAGAAGCCTGTGATTTAGTTTTTGATGCAGCAAGTAGGGGAAAACACTTCTTAATAGTTGGTACCAAAAATAAAGCAGCTGATTCAGTAGCATCAGCTGCAATAAAGGCTCGGTGTCATTATGTTAATAAAAAATGGCTCGGTGGTATGTCAACGAATTGGTCCACTACAGAAACGAGACTTCATAAGTTTAGGGATTTGAAAGCGGAACAAAAGGCGGGGAAACTCACCGTCTACCGAAAAGAGATGCAGCAATGTTGAAGAGACAATTATCTCACCTGCAAACATATTTGGGTGGGATCAAATATATGACGGGCTTACCCGATATTGTAATCATCGTTGATCAGCAAGAAGAATATACGGCTCTTCGAGAATGTCTCACTTTAGGGATTCCGACGATTTGCTTAATCGATACAAATTGTACCCGGATCTCGCAGATATTTCTATTCCAGCCAACGATGACGCTATAGCGTCAAAATCCGATTGATTCTTAACAAATTAGTATCCGCAATTTGTGAGGGTCGTTCTAGCTATATAAGAAATCGTTGATTAATAATAAGATAAGCCAATGACTTTTTGAACCCCATAGATTGATTTAATCGGTTACTATTTCTGAATCTCAAAAAAGAGATCAAAATCACTGGGGATATTATGTGATTACTTGGTATCCTAAATATACGATTTAAAGTAGTCGAGTCGAGAAAGAGAGGGTTGAATCAAAATAATTCTTTTTTAAGTTCTATTTCTGTCAGAGGGCAATATGAATGTTCTACCATGTTCCATCAACACACTCAAAGGGTTATACGATCTATCCGGTGTGGAAGTAGGCCAACATTTCTATTGGCAAATAGGGGGTTTCCAAGTCCATGCCCAAGTACTTATCACTTCTTGGGTCGTAATTGCTATCTTATTAGGTTCAGCCACTATAGCTGTTCGGAACCCACAAACCATTCCAACTAACAGTCAGAATTTCTTCGAATATGTACTTGAATTCATTCGAGACTTGAGCAAAACTCAGATTGGAGAAGATTATGGTCCTTGGGTTCCTTTTATTGGAACTATGTTCCTATTTATTTTTGTTTCTAACTGGTCAGGTGCTCTTTTACCTCGGAAAATCATACAGTTACCTCATGGGGAGTTAGCTGCACCCACGAATGATATAAATACTACTGTTGCTTTAGCTTTACCCACGTCAGTGGCATATTTCTATGCGGGTCTTACTAAAAAGGGATTGGGCTATTTCGGTAAATACATTCAACCAACTCCAATACTTTTACCAATTAACATCCTAGAAGATTTCACAAAACCTTTATCACTTAGTTTTCGACTTTTCGGGAATATATTGGCTGATGAATTAGTAGTTGTTGTTCTTGTTTCTTTAGTACCTTTAGTGGTTCCTATACCTGTCATGTTTCTTGGATTATTCACAAGCGGGATTCAAGCTCTTATTTTTGCGACTTTAGCCGCGGCTTATATAGGTGAATCCATGGAGGGTCATCATTGACTAGCTTCCAAAATAGTCTTGTTTTTTTTTTTTTGAAAAAAAAAAACAAGACTATCCCAACTCATGGGTGGCTCAAGATAATCTACTTGGGGAACATGATGGATATCTACAAATATGGTAGATACGATTTAGAGTAGGGTCAATAAAGATGTACGATATTAGGGAATTAAAAAAAAAAAAAGGAAAGAGATCGAAAAGATCTTTTTTCCTAAGATTCCCGTTTGGTCCATTTACGTCATACCTCTCCAATTGATATTCTATTTATATCAGTCAATTACGATTACGGTATTACGATTCATAATTTGAATAAGAAAGAATTGTTATGTTATCTGTTTCCGACGTATGCCTAAACAAAAAAACTATGTTCTATCAATTCAATGGTTGACAAAAATTGTCTGCAATTGGATCAATCAAATCTTGATATGGATATGGAATGGTTCGGGCTGATGAATCCATCCGTTTATATCAATGCGCAATAATGATAAAGAAAAGGAAGAGAAAAGTTTACAAACAAATAAGATTCAGAAAAAGGTAGGTTAGGGAGGTTGAGCTGGGTATATGTAATGGCTATAATTCAATCCCTGTGTATGTTTCGAAGAATGATTCTATAATCCAATTCAATATAAGATACGAATGGTTTACGTTATGGAAGAAACATATGTATATGTGATATTAGATATTCACGAGTTATATATGGACTATCCATATATATTATTTCCCATCCCACTGAAGTTAGATGGATTCCAACGGAAGGACTTCCGTTTCATCTTTGGCTGTGGATTGAATGAATAAACAGATGAAGTTAAGGATATAGAAGAGAAAGAGCGAAGAATTGAAAGAGTGGTTCGGAACAAAGAAATGGAAGAACTAGAATCGTATGACTTTACAAAGACTCCATGGATAGGAACTAAAAACGAGATATTGAAGCAGTTATGATGATTCAGTAATATCATCACTTCAATTTGGAGTTCTTAGTTACTTCGACCCGATGGATCTTAGTGATGGAATAATAAGTCATAATTCAGTGATTGTATCATTAACCATTTCTTTATTTTGGTGCGAGGAGCTTACCATGAATCCACTGATTTCTGCCGCTTCCGTTATTGCTGCTGGATTGGCCGTAGGGCTTGCTTCAATTGGACCTGGAGTTGGTCAAGGTACTGCTGCGGGCCAAGCTGTAGAAGGTATTGCGAGACAACCAGAAGCAGAGGGTAAAATACGAGGTACTTTATTGCTTAGTCTGGCTTTTATGGAAGCTTTAACAATTTACGGACTGGTCGTGGCATTAGCGCTTTTATTTGCGAATCCTTTTGTTTAATCCTATAAATGTGAAAAATACGTACTTATTTTTTTCTTATTTGATTGCCGTGAACTTGCCGCTTGCTTCTTCGAATTATATCAACACTTTACTCCTACAACCACTTATTCGTTGAGACAATACCCCACCCCAGGGAAAAGGCTGATTTGAGGATGAGGAATTAGTAGATCCACTCGCTTTCTTCCTTTCCATCCTTAATGGAACCCTTTTTTTTTTTTTCACTTTTAGGAAGCGTTGTAACAAACGAGGTATTTCGCAATTGGCATGAGACCCGGGACCTCATATTAATAAGTATTTTATTGGATTGGGAACTTCAATTGAAATAATAATAAAGAATAAATGAAATTTCAAAATGAAATGAATCTATTTTATAAATAAATTCATATTTATAAATAAGTAAATAAATAAAAAGAAATCAATCAAAAGTGGGGCGAAATTATACAATAAAGAAAACTCTGTTCAATTAATTTTGTTAGTCCTATCTATAAGAGGAGAGCATATGAAAAATGTAACCGATTCTTTCGTTTCCTTGGGTCACTGGTCATACGCCGGGAGTTTCGGCTTAATACCGATATTTTAGCAACAAATCCAATAAATCTAAGTGTAGTGCTTGGTGTATTGATCTTTTTTGGAAAGGGAGTGTGTGCGAGTTGTGTATTTCAAGAATAGGCTGGATCCAACCAGCTGCACTTATTTACTTATTTATTTATAAATAGGAAAGTTATAACTAGGAAAGAAAGGTGCACGATCTCAACGAATTACTTCTGAATAAATTCAGAAATCATATGTAAGAACCATAGCATTTCGTGACTCATTGGTAAATCGACTTTGATTCTCTATCAACCAATAATGTGGGACCATTAACATGGTTAAAGCTAAACCGTTTGAAGTCCAGGCACAACATGGTACTCTTTCTACCACTACGTTAGTACGGATATGGTTTAAAAATGAATAGAATAGTTGGCAATTTATCTGATATAGAACACTCATATCAATAAAATGATTTGAACCATTTATTGAAAAATGAAAAAAAAAAACAAATGGGTGCCTCGCCCCCTTTTTGTATCCAACGCTAAATCGACGGCCTGTGTATAAAATAAGAAGAATTCTTTGGATTTGAAGAAAAAAAAAAATGAAAAATTCATAAAATAATAAATAAAAAAAAAAATAAACAACTTTGCTGACAATTACAGATTTTTTGTCTGGTCGGAAGAGTCCTCCGAATATTCTGTTCTGGTCTTGTATCAGTTTCGATATCGTGGAATACGAACAGAGAAGAGAGGGCAGGCTCATTACATTAAAAGATATGGGAATGCCCATTAAGTAACTGAGCGTGAGAGCCAAATGAATTGAAAGATTCATGTTTGGTTCGGGAAGAGATCATGGAAGTTTAGTTGTGAAATGAATGGGAAGATAATCTACTTTCATTAAGTGATTTATTAGATAATCGAAAACAGAGGATCTTGAGTACTATTCGAAATTCAGAAGAACTACGTGGAAGAGCCATTGAGCAGCTCGAAAAAGCCCGGGCTCGCTTACGGAAAGTGGAAATGGAAGCAGATGAGTTTAGAATGAATGGATACTCTGAGATAGAACGAGAAAAAGAGAATTTGATTAATGCTACTTATAATAATTTGGAACGATTAGAAAATTTCAAAAATGAAACCATTAGTTTTGAAGAACAACGAGCAATCAATCAGGTACGACAACGAGTGTTCCAGCAAGCCTTACAAGGAGCTCTAGGAACTCTGAATAGTTGTTTGAACAGTGAGTTACATTTACGCACCATCAGTGCTAATATTGGCATGCTCGGGGCCATGAAAGAAATAACTGATTAGCCCTTCCACTGTAGGCATTATTTTTTTTTCTCGCTTTGCTTCCGAAAAAGAATTAAGAGACACTAATGGTAACCCTTCGAGTCGACGAAATTAGTAATATTATCCGTGAACGTATTGAACAATATAATAGAGAAGTCACGATTGTGAATACCGGCACCGTACTTCAAGTAGGCGACGGTATTGCTCGTATTCATGGTCTTGATCAAGTAATGGCAGGGGAATTAGTAGAATTTGAAGAGGGTACCGTAGGCATTGCTCTGAATTTGGAATCAAATAATGTTGGTGTTGTATTAATGGGTGACGGTTTGATGATACAAGAGGGAAGTTCTGTAAAAGCAACAGGAAGAATTGCTCAGATACCA
>NW_027519842.1:15000-17500 GCF_043159265.1 Tasmannia lanceolata | reverse complement strand
TAACCTCGGACCAATCAATCGAATATTGATTAATACGTAATCGATCGAAGACTACTTGAAAACGGTGCTTCTGTTCAGAAACGAAATGTTCCAAATGTTCCTGGAAGTTCTTGCTCCCATTGGACCATTTGTATCTATATGCATCAGGATCCCGATTCATGGATCTCTCGGTTCGAGAAATAAGAGGATCGAACCATTTCTTCTGACTCTTTTTCAAATTCGATAAATGTGGGTTGATCGATATTTGATTATAGTTAGATGATTCAGAGTATCATTTCCTATTTGATCCCTTTGAATTCCATATTCAAAGTTGCGATCGGATCTATTCATTAAAAAGAATCGATTCGATACATTTCTTATGTACCCATAGGTGCTATATTGGATTTGAATCCAATTTCGGATCAATCTATATTGATTGACCGCCTCCATTATGTTGTTGCTAGCAAATACCACTATTTTGGGTTTTGGATCTTCCAAATCATTCCCGCAGGAGATCCGGACCGATTTTTTTCTGATCCTTCGATAAAAAGATTCATTCTCTTCATAAAAAATAGGAGGTAGAACCAATAAAGATTTCTTTTTCGATTCATCCCTGGAGTTGAATACCTCATTCAAGAATTTTTTTTGATCCAATCCGTAGGAATCAATAGAAAAGGCAAATCCCTTATGATACACCAGATCCGGCTCGGTTATTGATAGAGTGAATAGATCCGCCATTTCTTGAAATCTCTCTTCTGATTCAAAATCGTGGTGTAACGTGTATCCCCCTTTGTTCCGGTCATGGAATAGATGAAATAAATCAAAAAATGGATTTTTGTTCAAGAATGAAATCTTATTGGAACTGTCCATATCCGGTTCATCCTTCGGAACCATAGCACATCCCGGATCTAATGAAATAGGATGAATTGAGACGGTATTTTGTAAATACGTAATTATCTTGAATATATCAACCATTTCTTTATTTTCCGATCGCCTGGATCGGACAAAAGAAACATCTTGTTGTTTCTTCAACAATTTCTGATCTCTAGTGGACCTCTCAGTAGGATTCGAACCCAGATTAAGTTCTGACCCTCTGTCAGAGAAAAAAGAACGAATTGATCTTGTAGGATTCCCAAGGAAATTCGTCGATTTCTTCCGGAAGCAGATGATTATTCATCTGCTTCTCACGTTCCGTGAATAGCCGGGACATTGAGGAATATCCAGAAAGGCATTTCGGGAATCGATCTGATTCTATCTCTGTTCGTTCCGTTTGAAGAAAGGAAGGATCCCAAAGAATCGATCTTTCTTTTAGTTGCTGAATCTCTGTTTGATTGATCAATGTGTGATATTCCGAATCCTCATTACTAATGGAATCGAAATGATCTCTGGATTGATCAGAAGATCCTTTCAATTGGCTAGAATCCGTTACTTGAACGAAAATAGATCTTGTGGAATCATATTGAATATTTGACGATACATTCTGTACCTTGCTAAAAAACCGATCCTTGTTTACCAACCACACATTGTCTAACCAAATCAAATTCTCTCTCGATACCTTCCTCAAAAAATCCGATTCGTGCTGATTCTTCCCCCAACTAACGAAGAGATCTTGGCGGAATTGCCACATATGAAATTGAGCACAATTTTGTAAAGAAATACCCCACTTGTTTCTCGAGAAGAGATGGGAAACATGCTCAATATCATTTGATTGAATAGTTGCCTCAGCTCCTTGTTGTTTGAAGAAACCCTCCACTTCAATTGGTCTTTTTTCACGAAAAGCAGACATGAGATAACAAATCAAGTGTTTCACTAAGATTTCGAATAGCTGTCCCGAATTCAAGTTGATTATGTTTCGCTTCTTCCTCGGAGAAAGACGATCAAAGAATTCCCGATCATGGTCCTTGCGGATCGGATCATCCGTATAGGATACAAAAAGAAACTCCAGATATTTTATATCTTTCTCTCTGAATGAGATCTCAATTTCAGCTACGGTTTCATTAGATATCTTACAACTAGAATCCCTCTTTTTTACGATCCGGTTCCTCCACCACCGCGAACCCCAGTTAGATTCAGGCATGATACACTTTTGAGTTATTGGGAGAACCCAAGTACTCTCTTTCGGATCCATGAAACAACTCTCAGAGATCTTTTTCCCTTTTGGAAGATACAGGAGCGAAACAATCAACCTATTGATATTGGAAGACCAAAAAGATTCTTCCAATGTATCATTTCTGGGTCCAATGGAATTCATAGGTATAGGAAGAATAGGTATAGGAAGAAGCCCCATCAAATAGAGATTTTTTCTTTCGACCATATTTCGATTGTTAATACGATATATAAGGACCGCTACTACAAGCAGTACTACACCTTTGATCGTGAAATATCGATTGCTTGTTGAACCCTGTGAATCACGTGAAAGTAGGATACTCCAAATTCGGGGGTCAAAGAGTTTCATAAAACGTTCTTGGTGGAAAAAAATGTGAGTGAAAGATCCCACTGAATCGAATTTGGTCCATGAATC
>NW_027519842.1:5000-12500 GCF_043159265.1 Tasmannia lanceolata | reverse complement strand
TAATTATTATTGTATTGAGTGTTTCTTATTGAGTCTTTCTTACTTTCTTTCATACTGAGATACATGGACATACAATACCAATAAAGTCATTTTTATTTTTAGGAACGTACATTAATTTCAGATTGATACAGAACGAAAGTATGATATTCGATCATGAACTAACCAACAATAATATTTTCTTAAGTTGAAGTAAATCAACTTTATTTCATAGTTTTATTTCATAAGTAAATAAAAAAAAAAGGAGTAATCAGCTGTGACGCGTTCACTAAAAAAAAATCCTTTTGTAGCTAATCATTTATTGGGAAAAATTGAGAAGCTCAACATGAGGGAGGAGAAAGAGATAATAGTAACTTGGTCCCGAGCATCTACCATTATACCCACAATGATAGGCCATACAATTGCTATTCATAATGGAAAAGAACATTTACCCATTTATATAATAGATCGTATGGTGGGTCACAAATTGGGAGAATTCGCACCGACTCTGACTTTCCAGGGACACGCGAGAAACAATAATGGATCTCGTCGTTAATAAAGTGAAATAGGTGCTCGTCATTCATTGGTGGGAGGTAACCCTTATGTCAAAGTGGAGAAGGTGGAAGAGGAGCATGAAAAAGCATAGGAAGAAGAAGAGCTCTAGTACAGAAGTACAAGCTTTAGCTCAACATATATGTATGTCTGCTCACAAAGCACGAAGAGTCATTGATCAGATTCGTGGGCGTTCCTATGAGGAAACACTTATGCTACTAGAACTTATGCCTTATCGAGCATCTTATCCCATTTTAAAATTGGTTTATTCTGCAGCAGCAAATGCTAGTCACAATAAGGGTTTCAACGAAGCTGATTTAGTCATTAGTCAAGCCGAAGTCAATGGGGGTACTATCATTAAAAAGTTAAAACCTCGGGCTCGAGGACGTAGTTATCCGATAAAAAGACCCACCTGTCATATAAATATCGTTTTGAAAGATCAATCTAAAACGAAAACTGAACAAGATTTTCTTTTAGAGAATAAAGGTGTATTTAAGGATACTATAATAGAGAGATACCTAGAGAAAGAGAGAGAGAGATAAACTTCTGCCTCCTTCGGTTTCCGAATTGGAATAGAGATAAATAGATATATATAGAGAGAGAAAGAGATCGGGATAAATATGATATGGGAAAAAAAATAAATCCACTTGGTTTCCGACTTGGTGCAAACCAAAGTCATCGTTCCCTTTGGTTCGCACAACCCAAAAGTTATTCCAGGGGTCTCCAGGAAGATGAAAAAATACGGGATTGTATCAAGAATTATGTACAAAAAAATATGAGATCTGGTTCAGAAGGAATTGCACATATAGAGATTAAAAAAAAAATCGACCTAATTCAGGTCATAATCTATATTGGATTCCCAAATTTGTTAATAGAGGGTCGAACGCGAGGAATCGAAGAATTACGGATCAATGTACAAAAAGGGTTTCGTTCTGTGAACCGGAGACTTAACATTGCTATCACAAGAGTTGCAAAACCTTATGGACAACCTAATATTCTTGCAGAATATATAGCTCTACAATTAAAGAATAGAGTTTCGTTTCGAAAGGCAATGAAAAAAGCTATTGAATTAACTGAACAAGCTGATACAAAAGGAATTCAAGTGCAAATTGCAGGGCGTATCGACGGAAAAGAAATTGCACGTGTCGAATGGATCAGAGAAGGTAGGGTTCCCCTACAAACCATTCGAGCTAAAATTGATCATTGTTCCTATACAGTTCGAACTATCTATGGGGTATTAGGCATCAAAATTTGGATATTTGTAGATGAGCAATAATGGGTCTTTCCTTCCCATTCTATACTGCGATAGAACAAAAAATGACAAACTCTTTCATTCATTCTTTTTCCCTTCAATCAAAAATGAACAATTCTAATTAGAATTATTAATTATTTCTAATTATTAATTATAATTATATAGGGTTGAATAAAAATTCGATTGATCATTTGGTAGAATTGCTATGCTTAGTGTGTGACTCGTTGGTTTTTTCTTTAGAGTTGGATTCAAAAAAAAAAAAAACAATGGACCAGCCCATAACTAATAACTAGAGAACTAATAACCAGCTCATTGCTTCGTATTATCGAGATCCAAGAAAGCAGTCACTATATGATGTGTTGATCATATAGTTGTAGCAACTGAAATCGTTTTTTTTTTTTTCATAAAGGAAAAAAAAATCTGATTATGGTTTGTAAAGCGAAAATAGAGGGATATGGGTAAAAGGAGGGGTGAGAGAAAGAAAGGAGGAGAATATCAATCAATGCTATATGATTCCAATATGTATGGTCTATGAATCATCTCATAAAAGGCAGCGTGATAAAGCATCAATACGGATTCGTTTATAAGTAGATGAATCCGGTTCATAGGAAAAATGAAAATAATAAAGAGCCTCGAGTCAATAGAGACTGAGGAGATTGACTCGGGAACAAATGAAATTGGGAGCTCCACTGTAGAGTTCAGACCTAACCATTAATGGAGAAGCTATGGGAACGACGGAACCTGTGACTGCACAAGATTCTATTAAAAACGAATCCTAATGATTCATTGGGTGGGATGGCGAAACCAACCAAGAACCCTTTTATTTATTCTGAAAGGTCATGGGTTGACCCTACGAATGAAGCAGATTTTAAAGAGTCAATATTCGCCCGCGAACCTTTCCTTATTGGATTGCAAAATTTTGGGCGATTCCATTCAGTAAAGGCCAAAAGAAGGATTCGTTATAAAAAGAAAGGCATTCATTATCCATAAATAGAAATATACGTCCTATAAATTATAAATCGAAATAGAAAGATACGTCTAGCTGCTGTATATACAAGATATACAGATTCCTACATGATGGATTAACTATCAAGAAATCCCATGATTCAGTGTATTATTCATTAAATACATGTGTATTTGTAATATTATTGAATCGTTTCATTCGCGAGGAGCTGGATGAGACGAAACTCTCATGTCCGGTTCTGCAGTAGAGATGGGGTTGAGAAACAACCATCATACTATAACCCCAAAAGAACCAGATTCCGTAAACAACATAGAGGAAGAATGAAGGGAATATCTTATCGAGGCAATCGTATTTGTTTCGGTAGATACGCTCTTCAGGCACTTGAACCCGCTTGGATCACATCTAGACAAATAGAAGCAGGGCGACGAGCAATGACACGATATGCGCGTCGTGGTGGAAAAATCTGGGTACGTATATTTCCCGACAAACCCGTTACAGTCAGACCCACAGAAACACGTATGGGTTCGGGTAAGGGATCCCCCGAATATTGGGTATCCGTCGTTAAACCGGGTCGAATACTTTATGAAATGGGCGGAGTCTCAGAAACTGTAGCCAGAGCAGCTATTTCAATAGCTGCGTGCAAAATGCCTATACGAACTCAATTCGTTATTGTGGGATAGGGATGTGAAACCAAAAGAAAGGAGTATTTTTGATGAAAAATACAATTGCAGATTTATTTATTTCTGGACAGACAATATTTCTTTCTTTTTTCCTTCGCCCTTTGCATTGAAATAAGAGATTCAAAAAAAAAAAAATGATATGATTCAACCTCAGACCCATTTGAATGTAGCGGACAACAGCGGGGCTCGAGAATTGATGTGTATTCGAATAATCGGAGCTAGTAATCGCCGATATGCTCATATCGGTGATGTTATTGTTGCTGTAATCAAAGAAGCAGTACCCAATATGCCTCTCGAAAGATCAGAAGTGATCAGAGCTGTAATTGTACGTACATGTAAAGAACTCAAACGTGACAACGGTATGATAATACGATATGATGACAATGCAGCGGTTGTCATTGATCAAGAAGGAAATCCAAAAGGAACTCGAGTTTTTGGCGCGATCGCTCGGGAATTGAGACAGTTGAATTTCACTAAAATAGTCTCATTAGCTCCTGAGGTATTATAAAGACTAGTAGATGAGACCATTATATAGTAGGGTATCTGAAGTAGATCAAATCCATTAGTAGATTGTGTCTTATGCATATACCTTTAATAATTCATAAAAAAAAAAATTGAAAGTGAAAATGAAAATCAAGAAAAAAAAAAAACAGAACATGTTGATTATATCAAAATGGGGAAGCCCTAATAATTATAGTTCGTCATGAGTAAGGACACTATTGCCGATATAATAACTTCTATAAGAAATGCTGACATGGATAAAAAAAGAACAGCTCGAATAGCATCTACTAATATAACCGAAAACATTATTAAAATACTTCTACGAGAAGGTTTTATTGAAAATGTTAGGAAACATCGAGAAAACAAGAAATATTTCTTGGTTTTAACCCTGCGACATAGAAGGAATCAGAAAGGAACATATAGAAATATTTTAAAGTGTATCAGCCGACCCGGTCTACGAATCTATTCCAACTATAAACGAATTCCTAGGATTTTAGGTGGAATAGGTATTGTAATTCTTTCTACTTCTCGAGGTATAATGACAGATCGAGAAGCTCGACTAAAAAGAATTGGAGGAGAAATTTTATGTTATATATGGTGATCCTTCTGAATATCCGAATTTGATCCGTAACTTTCGATTTGTGAAAAAGAGAGAAAAGGCAGGTTGTCTAATATCACTCCTCCTCCATTAGTTGATACTTCAAGGGGGTTACCTGAAATGAAAGAACAAAAATTGATTCATGAAGGTTTAATTACTGAATCACTTCCAAATGGTATGTTCCGGGTTCGTTTAGATAATGAAGATCTGATTCTAGGTTATGTTTCGGGGAGGATCCGACGTAGTTTTATACGGATACTACCAGGAGATAGAGTCAAAATCGAAGTAAGTCGTTATGATTCAACCAAGGGACGTATAATTTATAGACTTCGCAACAAAGGTTCGAACGATTAGGTGACTTTTTAAACATTTCTTCCATGGGGATACAATTCGAGGTTCAAAATTTCAAGAGACTTATTTTCTTCAAAAGAGTAGATTCGGAATTAAGGAATGACAAATATGAAAATAAGGGCTTCTGTTCGTAAAATTTGCGAAAAATGTCGACTGATCCGTAGGCGAGGACGAATTATAGTAATTTGTTTCAATCCGAGACATAAACAGAGACAAGGGTAATCTTTCTAAAAAGGGCCTTTCTAAAGTAAGGGACCCGTTGTACAAATAAAGGATCTGTTTTGACATGAAATGGATATATCCGTATATCTCTGACTCATATTTATGAGATGCTAAAATATGACAAAACCTATACCAAGAATTGGTTCGCGTAGGAATGGGCGTATTAGTTCACGTAAGAATGGACGTAGAATACCAAAAGGAGTTATTCATGTTCAAGCGAGTTTCAACAATACCATTGTAACTGTTACGGATATGCGAGGTCGGGTGGTTTCTTGGTCCTCCGCTGGTACTTGTGGATTCAGAGGCACAAGAAGAGGGACACCATTTGCTGCTCAAACCGCAGCAGGAAATGCTATTCGTACAGTAGTGGATCAGGGTATGCAACGAGCAGAAGTCATGATAAAGGGTCCTGGTCTCGGAAGAGATGCAGCATTACGAGCCATTCGCAGAAGTGGTATACTATTAAGTTTCGTACGTGACGTAACCCCTATGCCACATAATGGATGTAGACCTCCTAAAAAAAGGCGTGTGTAGAAATAAGAATTGAACTGATTTCAAGAGAAATAAATGATTCAATGATCTGATCAATAATATTAGTATGGTTCGAGAGGAAGTAGCAGTATCCACTCGGACACTACAGTGGAAGTGTGTTGAATCAAGAACAGACAGTAAGCGCCTTTCCTATGGACGTTTCATTCTGTCCCCGCTTATGAAAGGTCAAGCAGATATGATAGGTATCGCTATGCGAAGGGCTTTACTTGGAGAAATAGAAGGAACATGTATCACACGCGCAAAATCTGATAAGATACCACATGAATATTCTACGATAGTCGGTATTGAAGAATCAGTACATGAAATTTTCATGAATTTGAAAGAAATTGTATTGAGAAGTAATCTGTATGGAACTTGCGACGCATCTATTTTCGTCAGGGGTCCGAGATGCGTAACTGCTCAAGATATCATCTCGCCACCTTCTGTGAAAATGGTTGATACTACACAGCATATAGCTAGCCTGACAGAACCAATTGATTTGTGTATTGGATTACAAATCGAGAGGGATCGCGGATATCGTATGAAAACCCCAAATAACGATCAAGATGGAAGTTATCCTATAGAGGCTGTATCCATGCCTGTTCGAAATGCGAATCATAGTATTCATTCTTATGGGAATGGGAATGAGAAACAAGAGATACTTTTTCTAGAAATATGGACGAATGGAAGTTTAACTCCTAAAGAAGCACTTCACGAAGCTTCCCGTAATTTGATTGATTTATTTATTCCTTTTCTACATGGGGAGGAAGAGGACATAAATTTAGAGGACAATCTAAACAATCTAAACAGGGGTACTGTACCTTTTTTTACCTTTCAGGATAAATTGGCTAATCTAAAGAAAAACAAAAAAGGAATTGCATTGGAATGTATTTTTATTGACCAATCAGAATTGCCTCCCAGAACCTATAATTGTCTCAAAAGGTCCAATATACATACATTATTGGACCTTTTGAGTAAGAGTCAAGAAGATCTTATGAGAATTGAACATTTGCGCATAGAAGATGTAAAACGGATATTGGACATTTTACAGAAACATTTCACAATTGATTTACCTAAGAATAAGTTTTAAATCCATTGGAATTATTTCATCTTTTTATTTTATATTTTATAAAGAATAAAGAAAGAAATGAAGAATTATAAAGAAAGAGAAGAATCAAATAAAGAAAGAGAAGAATCAAATTGGTTTTGAATCTTTAGCACAACCCGATCCGTATATTCGAAATAGATCTATAATGGATCTATAATGAAATTTAAGAAATGTATCTAGGGAGGATTCATTTTGAAGCGACTATTCCCTAGATACATACGTCATGGTATTTCACAGTTCAATCAATTTGAAAAAGACCTAAAGTTAGAGATTTATCAATAGGTAATGTTGCTCCAATACCTAACCAAAGAGCTACTGCGGTACCGATCAAAAAGACTGTTGTAGCCACTGGACGACGAAATGGATTTTGGAATTTATTAACATTCTCCAAAAAGGGTACTGTCAATAATCCCGTTGGCACTGAAACCATTAAAAGAACACCCAATAACTTATTGGGTACTGTACGGAGGATTTGAAATACGGGAAAGAAGTACCATTCAGGTAATATTTCCAAAGGCGTTGCAAATGGATCTGCTGGTTCACCAATCATTGACGGTTCTAGAACTGCTAGGCCTACGTTACATGCAATAGTACCTAGAATTACTACTGGAAAAATATATAAAAGATCATTGGGCCATGCAGGTTCGCCGTAATAATTATGCCCCATCCCTTTAGCCAATTTAGCTCTTAATACAGGATCATTCAAGTCAGGTTTCTTTGTTATTGGGATAGGTGAATTCTTATGGATCCATCCCCCGAGGGAAC
>NW_027519840.1:25000-26120 GCF_043159265.1 Tasmannia lanceolata | reverse complement strand
GAGATATGCCTATTATCTCTATCTCACACTAACACTAAGCCAGGAAAAAACGATCGAAATTTTTTCTTTTTTTTTTCTATAAGAATTAGGTTCGGGGTACGAGTCGAATTCCTTCATCACACGATTCGATTCGATGAAATATCTTGGATCTATGTCGGATTGGTCCATGTATCATATCAATCAAGTGAATCTTGTCCTGATGGGTCGGGTCAATAAAAGCAAAGAAATTAGGATCGGCCCTGAAACAATTCATTGCATTGATATTTATCAAATATCAATAATCATTTGACCCTTTACCCTAGAACTTCCTAGATAAATCCAATTTCTTGCTTCTGAATGAGCCCCTCTGCGTATATGTATATATGTACATATAGTATATACATAGGTACATGCACTAAAACTCAGAGTGACTAGTGACTAATTCATGAATTGAAGAAAATAGGCCCTTTTAACTCAGTGGTAGAGTAACGCCATGGTAAGGCGTAAGTCATCGGTTCAAATCTGATAAAGGGCTTTTTCACGAAGCTCCAGTCTTAGTCTTCATTTTTCAGCGGAGAATAGAATAGAAATAGAGATATTTTTTTATTTGTAAGAAAAAAACCCTGTGGAATGAGTTATCATTCTAATGAGTTATAGAATGAGTTATAGGTATAAAGTTGAACATTTGTTCATTAGAATGAAAATGCATTATGATGATTAAGTAATCGCACTTACACTTATTAGTAGGACTACTATGTCACTACAGGCTATACTTCTCCCCATGTTTCATTATTCATATTTTTTTGTACTGGGACATAGATATTCTAGATACCCAATCCCGATTATGAATCGCCAAACCAAAGTATTCCTACTTCTCCATTGTTCCAATCAAATCCATCGGAAAAATAAAAAATCAAGAAATAAAAAGTAAGTGGACCTGACCCATTGAATGATGACTATATCCGCTATTCTGATATTCAAATTCGATAGAGATTAAATTGTAGCAGTGGAAACGGACTTTTTTTTTTCTGCCGAATAAAGGTAAAGTAAAGAGAGAAATATTCGAAGTTTCTTTTTGTTTTTTGGTTCGACCTGTGAAAAGATAGACTCTGGAATTTTAGATTCATCCGAAGGAAATATA